>NC_090216.1:19352283-19644635 GCF_033026475.1 Channa argus
ATTTATGTGCTGGTTTGTTAGAAAGAGCTAGCCAGAGAGCAAACTCTCTCTCCACACCTCCAAAAAGATCTGAAAACATGTAGAGTGAGTCTTAGGGTTTAATGACAGTTGTCAGGTAAAAGTGATGGATTTTTTGTAAGACACCATTATATTTCAATTATTTCATAAATCATTGTTTATGTATTGTAAACAATGATTTGGTAATTTTGTAATTTATGATATGACTATTTCATATTTTGCCCTTGGATTTTTTTACAGACCACTGAAGTACGTGACCAGAAGCATGCAATGTTGGGGGAAAAAAAATGTTGCCACCAAAGTGCACGCGCATACTGTAATTAACATTGTGCACAACTGAGCAATGTTACTTGTGTTTTATATTACTATGTACATTTCACAAGTTTGTATAAACAGCTGTAAAATTTTGAGTTTCGGTTCTTCAAGTTTTCTTAGTTCAAAATTGCAACTTGTTACTTGGGAAAAACAGAAAGACGATCTGGCAGAGAGGAGCAGGTGAATAGGGTTTATATGGGGTAGCCAAGAGGTGAACTGAGTGAGGCTGATTAGGAAACAGGAGAGAGAAAGAGACAGGAGGATATGAGAGCAGGGAGGAGAGACAGTGTTGATCACCAGGGAAATTTGAACCAGCCTCACAGCTGTGACAAACATAATCAGAAGGTTGCAGTGCAACTCAGAAAATTGGATGATTAGAGTTCAAGTTTTCATTCTATATCATCATTATCCACATCACTTCCAATAATAGGCCACCTTGACATCTGAGTATTCCACATTCCACACTGTACTCTCTCTCTCTTTCTGTCATGATCCAGACCTCCATTCCACTTCCTGCCCTGGACTTTTATTATTTAGTCCCTTCCCTGCCTCATGTTTAATTCCTCCAGTCATCATTCTGATTGTTTTCACCTGTTCCCTGGTTCATTTATAACCAGCTCAACCCACAGTCCCCTGCCAAATCCTCTGTCTTACTCCCAGACAGTGCAACTTGCGCGCTGGTCTTTCCGGTTCTGGTTCCTGATCCTGCCTCCAGATGCCACCACAGGTTCTGGTCCTGTACCTGTATCTATCTCCGGCCTGGCTGCTGCTGGCCCGGTTCCGGTTCCTGTCCCAGCGCTGGGGTCAGCTGCTGCTGGTCCAGTCCCTGTTCCTGTTTGTCCAGTTCCTGTTCTGGTCTCCGGGTCAGCTGTCACCAGTCCTGTTCCCTGACCCTGTTTCGGCACCTTTCTCCGGGTCACTCAACTTCCTGCCTGGCGCTGTCTCTGATCCTATTCCAGCACCTGTCTCCGGGTCGGCTAGCGCCAACTCTGATCCTGTCCCGGCGCCTGCCTTCGGGTCGGCCGACGTCTGTCAGGAATCTGATCCTGTTCCCGTCCCTTGGTTGGCTGACATCTTGCCTGTTGCTGTTATCAAGCTGGCCAACAGTTCTCCTGGTCCCAAACTAGTTGCCCTTCCAGAGGCAGCCATCGCATCTCTTGTTCCTGTTTCCCAGCTGACCGGCACAACAACAGTTCCTATTCCTGGGTCTGCTGAAATCCCTTAAGGTCCAACACCTGATCCTCCATTGGTTGGTTCCAGCCATGCAGCCCGGCCCCCGGAGGGCTTCCGCCACAGACGCTAGCCTCCACCTCTCTTCCCAATCTCTTCTCGTGGTGGTCAGCCTTTCTCACCAATCACCAGGTCTGTCTCCAACCATGGTCTTGTATTGATGTATTGTATTGTTGTTAATTCAATTCAATTCAATTCAACTTTATTTATATAGCTCTAAATCACAAGAAAGTCATCTCAGGGCACTTTACAGAATAAAGTCAAGATTATAAAGATGTATAGAGAGAACCCAACAATTCCCCCTGGAGCAAGCCATAGGCAACAGTGGAGAGAAAAAACAGTTTAACAGAAGAAGCCTCCAGCAGAACCAGGCTCAGGCTGGGCGGCCATCTGCTCTGTGAGTGGGGTGAGTGGAAAGTGAAGAGAGAAAACAAAAGAGCAACAAAAAGCAACAACAAAACATCGGGCAGCTTGGTAGGACCAGTAGCTGCATGCTGGAAGACACACAGCTTCAATGCCAGGGACACCTGCAGAAAAGGAGAGAGAGAGGGGGACACAGAAGGACAAAGACAACTACGGGAGAAAACACACAGTTAGTGTGTTAATGTCAGAGTTAATGAGATACAGTGGAGACAATTGCGGGGTGAGAGGAGAGGAGAGGAGAGAGGGTCAAAAGGAGGAAAGAAGCTCAGTGCATCAGGGGCTGGGTCCCCCAGCAGTCTAAGCTTATAGCAGCATAACTATAATAAACTATATGCTTTATTAAAGAGTAAGGTTTTAAGTCTAGACTCAAAAGTAGAGAGGGTGTCTGCTTCCCGAATGAGAACTGGCAGCTGGTTCCACAGGGGAGAAGCTTGATAGCTAAAGGCTCTACCTCCCATTCTACCTTTGGAAATTCTGGGAACCACAAGTGGGCCTGCATTCTGAGATCGAAGTGGTCTACTGGGATGATATGGTGCTATGAGGTCTTCTATATATGATGGAGCCTGACCATTAAATTCTATTCTAGATTTAATGGGAAGCCAATGGAGAGAAGGTAGTGAAGGTGAAATATGATTTATTTTGCTAGTTCCAGTGAGCACTCTTGCTGCAGCCTTTTGGAGTAATTGCAGGCTCTTTTGGGAGTTACTTGGGCATCCTGAAAGTAGGGAATTACAGTAGTCCAACCTAAAGGTAACAAATGCATGGACCAGTTTTTTGGCATCACTTTGAGACAGGATGCTCCTAATTTTGGCAATGTTCCGTAGGTGGAAGAAGGCTGTTCTAGAGATTTGTTTTATATGTGAGTTAAAGGACAAATCCTGGTCAAAAATAACTCCAAGGTTCCTTGCAGTAGTACTGGAGGCCAGACTTATGCCATCTAGAGTAACAATATGGTTGGACATCATATTTCTGAGATTTTTGGGCCCAAATACTATGACTTCAGTTTTGTCTGAGTTTAAAGGTAAAAAATTTTGGGACATCCAGGCCTTTTATCTTGTAGGCTTGAAGGTTTATTAACTGATTATATACCTGGGTATCATCAGCATATCAGCGGAAATTTATGGAGTGCTTTCTAATAATGTTGCCCCAAAGGAGACATATATAAAGTAAAAAGAATTGGTCCTAACACAGAACCTTGTGGAACTCCATAATTAACCTTTGTGTGCATGGAGAATTTATCATTAACACGAACAAATTGAAATCTATCAGATAAATAAGATTTAAACCAACCTAGCGCAGTTCCTTTAATCCCAATTTCATTTTCCAGTCTCTGTAATAAAGTGTTGTGATCAATGGTATCAAATGCAACACTAAGATCTAACAGAACAAGTATAAAGATGAGTCCAGTATCTGAGGCCATGAGAAGATCGTTGGTGACTTTTACCAGTGCTGTTTCTGTACTATGATGAACTCTAAATCCTGACTGAAAGTCTTAATACAAATTATTCCTATAAAGGTTGTCACATAATTGTTTTGCAAATATTTTTTCAATTATTTTAGAAACAAAAGGGAAATTAGATATTGGTCTATAATTGGCTAAAACACCTGGATCATGACAAGGCTTTTTAAGTAGTGGTTTAATTAAAGCTACCTTATCGGCCTGTTGTACATAGTCTGCTTCTAAAGACAGATTGATGATATCTAATACGAACGTATCTATTAAGGGTAAAGCTTCCTTGAGCAGTCTAGTTGGAATAGGGTTTAGCAGACAGGTTGTTGGTTTAGATGAGGTAATAATTGAAGTTAGCTCAGAGAGATCTATGGGTAAAAAGCAGTCTAACAGGGAGTGGGGCCTTATCCATGATTCTAGCACTGCTGTACATGAAGATCTATCTGTAATATTTGGGGGGAGGATCTGGTGAATTCTTTCTTTAATACCTACAATTTTATTCATAAAGAAGGTCATGAAGTCATTGCTGCTCAGAGTTAAGGGAATAGTAGGCTCAACAGAACTATGGCTCTTAGTCAGCCTGGCTACAGTGCTGAACAGAAACCGGGGGTTGTTCTTGTTTTCTTCTATTAATGATGAATAATATGCTGTTCTGGCATCACAGAGAGCTTTTTTGTACATTTTTAAAATATTTTTCCAGGCTAAATGAGATTCTACATTCTACATTTGTGGAATGCCACTTCCTTTCTAACTTTCGTGTTGCTTGTTTTAAGTTGCGTGCTTGCAAACTATACCATAGAGGTCGCCTCTTCTGGTTTACTGCCTTCTTTTTCAGAGGGCCAACACTATCGAGTATTGAACGTAGTGAGGCTGCAGAATTGTCAACAAGATAATATACTTGTGCAGGAGTAACATTGTATTGTATTGTATTGATAAATGGCGAAGCAAATGATGAAAAAATAATTTCTTTAAATTTGTGGACAGCCTTTTGACTTAAGCATCTGCTATAGTGGAATTTTTCCCTAACTGTTGTATAGTCCATACATATAGTTTATCTGATCCATACATATTGGAAGGTCTAGGGTGTGACTAAAACAGTGAGTGGGTTTATTTACATTTTGGGAAAAAACAATTAAATCTAATAATAAATTAAACCCAATGCTCAGGCAGTTACTGTCAGCATCTACATGAATGTTAAAGTCACCCACTATAATGACTTAAAAATCAGATAGAAAATCAGAAAATTCAATCAAAAACTCTGAATAAGGGACTGGAGGACGGTACACGATAACAAATAATAGTGGTTTTTGAATTTTCCAGTTTGGGTGTGAAAGGCTAAGAGTAAGGGTCTGAAATGAGTTATAACTATGTTTAGGTCTAGGAATTATTGATAAGCTGGAATGGAAGATTGCTGCTACTCCTCCACCTCGGCCTGTGCTTCTAGGAACATGATAATTAATATGACTTGGGGGGGTTGACTCATTTAAACTGACATATTCTTCCTGGTGCAACCAAGTTTCAGTGAGACAAAATAAATCGAATTGATGATCACTTATTAAGTCATTTACTAACAGAGAATTTAGAAGAGAGAGATCTGATATTTAATAATCCACATTTAATAGTTTTGGGGTTTTGTTCTGTAAGAGGAGTAGTCTTAACTTTTATTAGATTATTATTTATTCAATTTAGTTGGTTGGGGAACAGACAGTCTCTATAGGTATGTGGGAGTTGTGTGGGGGGTGATGGCTGTAAGGACACTGCAGAGAGGTGTGTAGGACTGGATCTCTGCATCCTAGGCTCAACTCTGGATTGTCATACTTTTGGTTGTTTAATAAAACCAGCCATATTTCTGGATAAGAAAGCTGCACCATCTAAAGTAGGATGGATGCCATCTCTCCTAATCAGCCTAGGTTTTCCCCAAAAACGTTTCCAATTGTCTATGTAGCCCACATCGTTTGCTGGACACCACCTAGACAGCCAGCGGTTGAATGACGACATGCGGGTGTACATGTCGTCACTGGTCACATTTGGCAGGGGACCAGAGAAAATTACGGAGTCCGACATTGTTTTAGCAAAGTTACACACCGATTCAACGTTCGTTTTAGTGACCTCCGATTTGCATAATCGGGCGTCATTAACTCCCACTTGAATAATAATCTTACTGAGTCTCTAACTTCACGTTTCTGACTATGGAGCTGCCAATTACCAGAGTTGGTTTCTCAGCGGGTGTGTCGCTGAGTGGGGAAAATCGATTAGAAACGTGAACCGACTGGTGGTGAACCTCGGGCATCTGTTTAGCATTAGATCTCTTACGAACCGTTACCCAGCCAGACTGGCTTCCCGGCTGCTCGGGAACTGCCGGGGGACAGCTAGCAGGGGCTACGCTAGGTCGGCCCGCACCAGCTACCGGGGCCTGACCAGCTGAATTGATTTCCATGGTGCGAACCCGCGCTTCCAAAGCTGCAAAAACCTTACACTTATTACATATACCATTATCACTAAAGTAGGCAGAGAAAACATGAGACACACCGAGCAAGTGAGAGAAGTAGAGACAGAGGGAGACAGAGAAGCCATTGCTAATGGATAACTGCTAAGCTAGCGAAGCTAAAATAGGTGAAATGTGGAATTTGTAAACGTTAGCTGGTTATGTTTTACAAGAGCAGGTGCTTGTGTAATACAATACAAGTATTAATTCTTGTGTGGAGAAATCACTTATTTAAATGAAAATAAGAGCTACAATTAATCAGTAAACAGTCCTTCAGTAGAAACCCAGGAGTAAGCAGAAACAGGAAGTGACGCAATACGATTCTGGATTCTGGATTCTGCCGTCTTGGGCAAAAAAAAAGTAGGTGTAGTGCCCACTTTCCTGAAAGCTATGATCAGAAAACCCATAAAATCGATGCTACTATCAACTGGCTGTATTAGGTTAGAGAGGTATGTGAATTTGTGCATACTGTTAGAGACATCATCATGGTGATTGATAATCAAGTTTTCATATGCTGTAGGATATATGATACCCTATTTCCACTGCGTGAGTGCATAAAGTATGGACTAGTGGGTATGTGCAAATGTCAAATGAGCACAAGGGCTAATAAACACACTCACACACACTAATCCTACCTAGAGAAATACTAGATTCTGTGCAAATGCTAAAAGGTATTCCCATGTGAATGTGACACTATCAAGGCTTTCTTATGTAGAAAAAATAAAAAATGGTAAGTAATTGTTAAAAATTCTATCAAATATAAGTCATGCTTAAATGATTTAATTGTTTAAAAAGATCTGGTTCAGTTGTCTGTAATTAGTTAATTAAGAGCATCTGCTTACATTGCTTAAAATTTTTTAAGCTTTTTGAAAGTGAAATACTTTTAACTACTGTTAAATGCTGTAACTAATATGCTGAATGAGTGTACAAAACATCCCTAATCACTATTGCAATTTAAGTAACTACAAATGCAATTTACTTAAATTAGCTTTATTTATCTCATTAATTAGAAAGGCGCGGCTATAGCTCAGTTGGTAAAGGCAGTGCCGGTCCAAGCCCGGTAGAAATTGGGGATGGTTGCGTCAGGAAGGGCATCCGGCGTAAAAACTGTGCCAAATCAACATGCGGACAATGATCCGCTGTGGCGACCCTGAACTCACGGGATAAGCCGAAAGGAGAGTAGTCTCTCATTAATTAGAAAAAGTATTTTCAAGAGCCAACTACAACAAAGGTCTTTACACCATTCATTAGTAATATTCTTTTCCTTTCATTTTCTATATATTTTTTTATTTTTGATGACAGATTTCATCCTTCTGTGGAGAAATGTTGTACCATTTTTCATTCTATTCTTTTCATTTGTTCTTTGCTAAAAGAGTTTTGTTGCTCTGCCTTGTGATTTGCAATACTCCAAAAGGCTTTTTCCTGGAATCAAATCAGATACAGTATTTGTTTTGGTCATAGTCATAATGATTTATTTTAAGTCTTGTAATTTTTGTAGTGTGTTTGGGCCATTGTAATTTTAGGTAATCACTATTAGGCTTTACAAACTTGCATTACTGTCATCAAATAAATATAATAATAATAAATATAATTGCACTACACCTTCTACAGGCATGCAGCTTCATTATAAGCAGACTGCATGTTTTTTATAAAAGGCAGCACGTAGTGGTCAAAAGCAGGCTGTAAATGGGCAACTAAGAGGGTCACTAATGGGCAGAAATGTGGTGTGTGATGTTTTATAATGCCAGGGTCAATACATTTATGTTTTCTGGACACTGAAGAACCTGTTCAAGATGAAAAGATGAGTATTAAGCAAAAGTTTAGAATTTCAGTATTTATTAGATGGAATTTTAATTCAATTTTCAATTAGAGCTGAATTCCACAAACAGTATCTTGGACTGAAATAAAGTTTGTTTTCATTACAATCATACAGCTCTGCTCTGAGACGAGCTCTCCCAGCTAAACATGCCTGAAACCATGTGCAGTTGGATTACGGACTTCCTGACAGACAGAGGGCAGTTCAACAGTCTGGGGAAGTACATCTCTGCCCCAATGACCATCAGCACTGGATCCCCCCAAGGCTGTGTCCTATCTTCTCTGTTATTCTCCCTATATACCAAGAGCTGCACATCTGGACACCAGTCTTTCAAGTGTGCAGATAACACCACCCTTATTGGCTTCATCTTTGATAGAAACAAGTCGGCCTACAGGAGTGAGCTGGACCACCTGGTGTCATGGTGCAGCATGAACAACCTGAACAACCTGGAGCTCAACACTCTCAAGATATTGGAGATGATAGTGGATTTCAGGAAAGACCTAGCCCCCCTCATCCTTGTCACCCATTGCGCACTCACTTTCTGTACATGGCTTGTTATTTAATTTTATTGTATTTTATTCTGTCTCTGTGTACATACATAATTGTTGTTTCTCACACCTTTGCATTCTAACTTTATATTCTAGATTATGTGTTTGCACCTGACACCAAGACAATTTCCTAGCACCGTCAAGTGTTCTTAACTGTACCTGGCAATAAACAGTTTCTTGATTTTGATTTATATAGCGCCAATTCACAACAAAGTCATTTCAAGGCACTACATAATAAAGTCAAGACTATACAAATATGTAAAGAAAACCTAACAAATCCCACTTGACCAAGCCTATAGGCAACAGTGAAGAGGAAAAACTCCCTTTAATGGAAAAAACCTCCAGCAGAACCAGTTTCGGGGTGGGTGGCCATCTGCCTTGACCAGTTGGGGTGAGTGGAGAGAGGAAAGAGAGCAACAACAAAATAAAATAAAGCTGCAAACTGGAAACACACAGCTCCAAGACTGGGGACACCTGCAGAAAGGGACAGAGAGACACCGAGTTAATGTCCTGCAGTGGTGGCATATAATTGCGGGGTAAGAGGAAAGGAGAGAGGAAAGACAGGAGAGAAAAAAGCTCAGTGCTTCGGGTGGTGGGTCCCCCAGCAGTCTAAGCGTATAGCAGCATGACTATAACTACTGTATATGCTTAATCAAGAGGAAGATTTTAAGCCTAGATTTTAAAAAATAAGAGTGTCCGTCACCCGAATCTGAACTGGGAGCTGGTTCCACAGGAGAGAGCCTGATAGCTAAAGGCTCTGCCTCCTATTCTACCTCTGGGAACCACGAGTAGGCCTGTATTCTGAGATCGAAGTGGTCTATTAGGATGGTATGGTACTAAGATGTCTTTTAGATATGATTAAGCTTGGCCATTCAGATACTGTATGTATATGTAAGAAATAGGGTTTTTGAATCCAATTCTAGATTTAATGGGAAGCCAATGGAGATAAGCTAATGAATGCAAAATATGATGTCTCTTGCTAATTTCAGTCAGTACTCTTGCTGCAGCATTTTGGATTAATTGCATGCTGTTTAGGGAGTTACTGGGGCATTCCAATAGAGACTTACAATATTGCAATCTAGAAGTGACAAATGCATGGATTAGTTTTTTGGCATCACTTCTCAAATTGAAATTTATGTAGTGTTTTTTATGTAGTGTAATAATGTTGCCTAAAGGAGACATATATAAAGTAAATAGTATTCGTCCTAACACAGAGCCTCGTGAACTTTTGTGTGCGTGGTGACTTTTACCAGTGCTGTTTCTGTACTATGATTAACTTTAAATCCTGACTAAAAGTCTTCAAAGAAATTATTCCTGTACCAGTGGTCACATCGCTTTGCAACTACTTTTTCAAGAATTTTACAAATAAAGGGGAGGTGGGATGTCGGTCTGTAATTGGCTAAAGAACCTGAGCCAAAAGTTTTTAAGTAGCATGTTTATTACAGCTACCTTATAGGAATGGGGTTCCTTAAATTTGTTTACAGCATTTTAAGATAAGCACCTACTGTAATGGAATGTTTTTCTAACTGCTGTATAGTTTTATCTGTAGTAACTACTATATCGGATAGAAAATCTGTCAAAAACTGTGAATAAGGGAGTGGAGGACGGTACAAATTCAAAAAATTACAAATAGAAGTGTTTTTTTAGTTTTCCATTCTGGGTGTGAAAGGCTAAAAGTAAGGCTCTCAAATTATTTATAACTATGTTTAGGTCTAGGGTTTATTGGTAAGAGATGTGATGTTTAATAATCCACATTTAATTGTTTAGTTTTTTGTTCTGTAAAGGGAGTAGCCTTAACTTTTATTAGGTTATTATGATTAACTCCACTTGTTTTCATAATTTACATGTAGATACAGGTATTGAACCCCATGAGGCATTGCATGTTTTGTATTAAATCCAAAAAATAGATATTGAATAAATACAAAATAAATTCCCAATTATTCCTTTGTGTCTGAGAGGTGGATCGTATCATGGTAAAAGGTGACAATATCTGGTCACAGACACCTCAAGTGCAATTAATAAAGAAGTGTCAACATCCAGGATGTCTTTTCTTGCAAGAGAGAACTCATCAATAGTTTCAAGTCTTCATTCAAGGCAGTATTCCATGGACCACAAGGTCAGTGGTTCAATCCCAAATACTTAAAGACAAAACATGTATATAAGGCACAGTTTGTTAAACTATTCATAAGAACAATGAGTACAATTTACCACTACAACTAGAAAATATACTTTTGTTAGTTAAAGTTACTCTTGGCATTACCAAGTTTTATCTCTAAAGACAGCATTTGTTTCTAAATAAGTAAAAATCAGTAAAATATATCTAAATGGAAATACAAGGAAATCAAAGCTAAAATTCTGAACTTTTGTGTCATCCTTTAATCCTAAACCAAAATATCTTCAGAGTACGTCAAACAGAAATTGCTTGCTCATGCCATCCCAATACTCTGCAATAATTTACAAAATACACTCATAACTGTTTTATAGATTAAGGTACTATGCCATCAAAAATATAGTAACATACTGTACCAGAATAGAAATCAAATACAAATCATTTTTGTCTGACCATTTTAAAAACATTAGAACGTACATACAGCATTTAAAAAACAATCCATAGGAGAAAAATAATTTAAGGAAATTATTCTTTTACTATTTCCTTCAATGCTGCTGACAATCACAGTGGAGAAGACACACAACTTGATTATGCTGTTGATAATGCTACAGCCTTACTGGAGTACAATACTCATTACTGTTGCCCATCTGAATAGGAAGGTAGTGTATCACAGAGGGCTAGCTCTATGATACAATTCACAAGCCCCAAACTTGAAGCAGGCATCATGAAAACTAAAATAAGTGGCATATCACAAATTTAGAAGAATCCAATTTACCCTGGAAAGATCATTTAATATTATACAAAACAGTCCACCTAAACACCAGAACTGCATATTATTTGTTATTATTAGAGTAAAATAAGAACAACCCCAGGTTTCTTTTAAGCACTAGAGTGAGGCTGACAAAGATTTAAAGTTCTGTTTAGCCTAGAATTCCCTTTTTCAGTGGTTTTAGGGTTGCAGGAACATATCTGAGCTATTATTGAGGTGGGCTACACCCTGGACAGGCCTCAGGTCTATCTCAGGGCCAACACAATGATACATACACACACATCTACATGAATTTAGAGTCTCCTGTCTTAAAGTGATGCTGAGACAGACTGTCCCTCCAGACTGTACATAGTGGTGTGCTCTGCTAAACCGAAGTTGATGAAAGTATTCACACCAAAACAAAACAGTAACATGCTCAACTTGAAAACCAAATTAGTGAGTCATAAGACAATAAATAGCCCAAATAGCCCAGATAATAGCATAAAGCAAAGGGGATTTTTACATTTTATAGTATCTCTTTGGGTGAATCTTACTGGTGTTTCAGGACACCATAGCCTATTCTACGCCATTTTACAGTTTGTAACTTATTATAGCGGTCAGGGCCTCAAAAGGCTATTTCAGAAAAAATCTATAAAGCTGTGACACCCCCCAGTTTACGACTTCTACAAAGAGGAACACTTTGCTTAATTACTATTTTGACCAAGTCGTATAAGCCTAAAGACCTAATTTAAAAGTTAGTTTGTGCAGCTATCAAATTACCCTGTAGCACAGATTACCCTGAAGGTCACCTGGGAGCCTGTGTTTGTTACTGATCCAGGATACACATCTACAGACATTCATTCCAACAGTATGTAACTATGTCACGCTTGGCCAACCTGGATGAATGGTCTGCACTTATATAGTGCTTTTCTACCTATTGGCACTCAAAGCACTTTACACTGCTTCTTATTCACCCATTCACACTCACACTCACAATCACACACACTCATACACCGATGGGGCAGCTGGCCAACTCAAGGACACTTCAACATGTGACCGGAGGAGCTGGGGATTGAACCAACAACTGTGAGATTGGTGGACAACCGCTCTACCTACATGCACCACAGTCGCCCAGATGAATCTCTAATGGTTCCAACCTAGCAAGCTCATAATTGAATACAATCATTACTGAGGTCACCACTTTCCTTTAAACTTCTTCTTATATATACACATGAAAATCAGCTGAATTAAGCTTTTGTCAAACCCTGTGGGGACAAACAAAACACCTTTCTGTAAAAAAGATGCTGTGGCATCAATAGCCACTGTCAAAAATCCAAATTGATGTCAGACTCTATTTGTCAGCTATCAGCTCTTCTAATGCCCTTCTTGACTTAGGAGTGCTGATGTGAAGTGAGGACAATACATAGGGAAGGAGACAGTGATGGTGATGCTCCACCTTTATGAAATTCAACAGTATGACAGCGTAGAAAGAAGTCTGTGCACCAGACTGTTGACCTGTACTGTCAGCCTGAATTAGTTTGTGGGTGGCTTCATGTTTGCATGTTTATAAAATTACTGTGAATCTGCAGATTTTACCTAATTTTCTGCTTTGTCAACTGCAAAAACCCACATACTGTCACATCAATGTGTTTTCACTGAACACACACATGCACACATACAAACGAGTACTAAAAAACAAATGAGCCAAAATATTGTGCTTTTACAGTGTACTGAGCAGGCATGTTCTGTGTGAGCTAAGCTGAAAACAAGATTTACAGTAGACACAATAAACACATACCCTTCACCCACACACACAATCACACACACACACCCAAACACACAGGGCAGCCGAACTAAAACGGTTCTTAGCAGCAGAGCTCAGCAGTCCCGCAGGTCTAGCTTCTCATCATGTAACATAATAGAGAGGGAAAAGCTAAAAGCACGATCAGATCACCGGCACCACACCGTGTGGCCAAACACAAACAAATCCTGCCTGCTGTTGACACAAACCGTTTGTCAGAGTTTTGTTAGCCTGCATGTTACAAACAAGAACACACTTGCTTTTAGTGAGCAGCTCCGAAACTGAAAGACTTGGAATTGAAATGGTTTGTTTTTAAAATGTGAATCTGAAATAAATAAAGAGGAGGTATACCAGAAGTTTATGAAATAAGATTACAAACTTATACTGCACAGTTTAAATAAAAAGTGCTTAACAGTGTAGGCTGCAAGAGAAATTATTTCGTATAATATTTCTAAAAAATATGAATAAGATATGAATATCAGAGTGCAAATTGTGGCTTAGATCATTACAATGATTCCAGTGACTCTAAATGAACAAGCAACTGTGATGGCCAAAGATTAATTTATCTTATTTTTATAATTTCATGCTTATAAGCATCTTGTATCTGCACTCACTCTTACTTTTTTGACCAACCAAAGAAAATAAAGTACTTCTGCTTGATTAGTAATGTTTGAGCATTTACTGTAATTTATTGTGCTGACTACTGTAATTTTATTGTGATGACTACCTTGAAGTTCGGCAGGATGTAGCAAAAGAAGGAGTGGAAGTGTTGTCAGAGGAGAGTGGACTGATTTCTAGTCTTTTGTTAAGGTTAGCTTAAGTAATAATATATTGTAGCTTTAAGTTTACAATGTAAATAAATTGGCTTGTTATTTTAACTTGTTATTTTAACTTAAAAAAAGAACAGGCAACGCCACGTTTAAATTTTTGAATTCATTTCTAAAAATGTGTTCCAATAAAAGCTACTTACAGCTGTTTTGTTATTTATTCAAAGTAAATGTGGATCTCCTGTGTTTTTGTTGAAGTTTTTGGTTGTAAGAACCTCCAGAAAACAATTCCATTTGAAACATATGTCACAGTACCCTTTCCTCCAACTCCCTGTCTCCTTCCTTTCCTTTATTCCCCTGTGTTTGTCTGTGCATATGTGTTTGCATGTGTGTGTTTAACATACCTAGATTTGCAGCGGCAGTCACACCTGTGCTCAATCCCCCACCTTGATGACAGGTGATCATATACCGGTCTCCTGCTCTCCTCAAGTTGCCAAATCATCTGAGTCAACCTCACCGTACACTATATACCTTAATCAAATGATAAAACCAAGAATTTGGTGCATAGGGCTTAATATATTAATGTATTCTGCCTTCAACACAGGATCCAAATTGTTCATACAGGGTCAAAAATATACATACTTACACCTAACATTTTTTTACATTTCCTTTAACAAGTTTCAACTTTAACAGATGGATGGAAAAATCAACAAATCAAGCTTCAAGCATGCCTGCAAGACATAAAGGCCTGGATGTCCCACAGTTTTATACTTCTAAACTCAGATAAAATGGAACTTATAATATTTGAGACTAAAAATCCCAGAAATATTCTTTCATACCATTTCGTTACTCTAGTAAGCATAACTCTGGCTTCCAGTACTACTGCAATTAACCTTGAGTTATTTTTTACCAGGATTCATCCTTTACCTTGTACATATGAAACAAATCTCTAGTGCACCCTTTTTCTACCTTCCACCTTCATAACATTGGCAAAAGGAGCATGGTGTCTCAAAGTGATGCCAAAAAGCTAGTCCATGCATTTGTTACTTCTAGGCTGGACTGGTGGTAATTCCCTACTTTCAGGAATTACCTACTTTCTCCTTTTCTGTCTCCTTCACTTTGTCCCTTTCTGCAGGTGTCCCCAGCTTTGGAACTGTGTGTTTTCCAGTGACCAGCTACTGGTCCTACAAACTGCCCTATGTTCTGTTATTTTGTTGCTCTGTTCTTTTCTCTCTCCATTTTCCACTCAAGAGTGGAAAAAAAGAGAAAGAATTTATTAAAAGTCTAATATGACATGAAAGGGCGATTCTGAGTGTATGTAAACGTTTGTTTACTGAAAGGACCAGCTCCAAACAAACCTTCACACTAGTTTATGGTTGAAGGGAGTATGTAAGCCTGCCAAAGCTTCTCTTGTAAAATCTTGTTAACATATAAAAAAGGCACATTATTAAAGGCTTGTGATAAAGTTTCCCCTTTACAAATGTTGGTCTTGAATCTGATCTTATCAGTGGAATTGTGGATGTTCTTTTATCCACTCCATCTAACTCTTCTGTTGAACTTGGTTAGCAGCTGTAGAGCAGGCAATTAATGTGAGAAGCTAAGGCAGTTGGACACAGCCGTGTGTCACATGTCTTGTGGGTGAATAACTTTGAGATGTGACCTCTAACTTTTCTGTCTCCACATCTAAATCATACTGTCATCTCCTGCCATGCTACACCACCTTGATCTCTTCCCTTTTCCCTCTATTTACTATTCCTTAAATATTTCCCCTCATCTTTTGAGCTTGTATTTGATCTTTCATTGTCCCCTTACCTTATAAAGTTTTATTTGCTTTACTTTCTACAGCAGCTGATTTTCACTTTTGTTCGACTTGTTTAAACTGTCTATTTCAGCCTTCCTCACTTTCCTATCCAGTTGTCTTCTCATGTTTGTGTTACTGTCAAAACTGTAAAACCTGGAAATACACTTGCAATCTGCCTCATAAAAGAGCTGAAAAGAAACCTTATGTAGAAATGTTTTGCTGTAATATTATGGACTTATGCTGTAATAACCACAACTACAAAAAGAATGTGATTTTATTTGCCTAGCAATAGTAAAGGTACAGTGTAGCATCAGAGAGGAGAATGATACAGAGTTATATATCTGCAGGCATAAATTTTGTAAAAAGAATTTACTAGTTTATCCATTATTTTTATTGGTTTTATGATTATTTTCCTTTGCAATTTCTTCATCTTTTTGTGGAAATAGTGCAACAGTGGACCTTGTTTAACCTTTTTTTGTTTTGGATTGGATTTGATTAAGGAGTTTTTTAAAACATGTATTCGGGACATTGTTTATTATATTTAATGGAGGACTGTATGTTGACATAACAGAATTAGGAATTGGATTGGACTATTTACAGAATAGGATTGTTGATCTGTGGTATTCATGATTATGCCTAATATAACCTATTTATTCCTCTTAAACCAACACGGGAATGCATCATCTTACCCGCCACTGTTTCTCCATCTTGTCTGTTAATCACCTTTGTCATGTACTCACCCTAAATGTCTACAGAGATCCTATTCCACACATTGTCCGTCACCTTTAAGACCCAGCAGAGATCTTCACTCAACCTCAAAGGCAATACAGGTTAACCTGTCTTCAGCTCTAGTTAACTTATTTCTTAGTCCCAACTTCCTACCTTTCCCCTCAGTCTGACCGTGAGGAACCCAAGCAGCCAGACAAACTCCTTTGTCCTGATGTGAAAGAGAATGTTGCTTTCACTTTAACATCTGCCTTTATTGTGGTGCCTTGGAGCCACCTGGCTCCACAAGCAAAACCCCAACATTTATGGGAAATCCAGTAAAGTCATGTGCTGGTGGAACACCTGCCTCTCCTACATTCATCCTTCATAGTGGATGCAGGTTTCTTCTTTGTGGGCAAAAAGGATGGGGGCTTCCATCCCTTTATTTATTTATTTTATTTATTTATTCATTTATTTGTCTTTTCGGCTTATCCCGTGAGTTCAAGGTCGCCACAGCGGTCCGCATGTTAATTTGGCACAGTTTTTACGCTGGATGCCCTTCCTGACACAACCCACCCCGATGTCTACTTGGGAATGGGAAGGGGCTGTTAGGGGGTTCAGTGTCTTGTCCAGAGACATTGAACCCCCTAACAGCCCATTCCCATATAGCCAGGGACGGGGATCGAAGCACTGACCCTGTGGTCCGTGGACGACTGCCTTTACCAAGTGAGCCGCCCCCTTCATCCCTCCCTTTATTTATTACCACAGTCTAAATCACAATAGTATCTAGAACCATTATCCTCTTCCCCTGATCTCCTCTGCCTACAATTTCACCTGTTTCACCTACACACCTGTTGCACATTCGTAAAGGCCAATGTGATTATGGACATCACCATGTAATCACATAACCATAGGCCATGTAATGACATCTTGTCGTGTTTCAGAATTAGGTCAGTGATGATCTGGGAGACGTGCTTAACAAGTATTTCTTTTCTACCTAGACAACATTTAAATTTTGGCCTGTCCCTGTCAACAGGACACAATTGCAATGGTTCCCTTCAATTTGGAACTTCAATTATTAGCTCATCTAAATCAACAACCTGTCTGCTAGACCCTATTCCAACTAGACTGCTCAAGGAAGCTTTATCCTAAATAGATACGTTCGTATTAGATATCATCAGTCTATCTTAAGAAACTGGCTATGTACCACAGGCCTATAAGGTAGCTGTAATTAAATCACTACTTAAAAAACCCTGTCCTAACCCAGGTGTTTTAGCCAATTACAGATGAATATCTAATCTCACCTTTATTTCTAAAATCCTTTACTACATACATACTACAGTTATGTGACCACCTTTACAGGAATAATTTGTATGAAGACTTTTGGTCAGGATTTAGGGTTCATCATAGTACAGAAACAGCACTGGTACAAGTCATCAATAATCTACTCTTGGCATCATAAAATGGGCTAGTCTCTATATTTGTTCTGTTAGATCTTGCTGCATTCGATACCATTGATCACAACATTTAATACAGAGACTGTAACTTGAAATTAGGATTAAAGGAACTTTACTAGGTTTGTTTAAATCTTATCTATCTGATAGACTTCAGTTTGATCATGTAAATGATAAATCCTCCATGTACACGGAAGTTAGCTATGTAGTTCCACAAGGCTCTGTGTTAGAACCTATACTTTTTACTTTATATATGTCTCCTTTAGACAACATTATTAGAAAACACTCCATAAATTGTCATTGCTATGCTGATGATACCCAGCTATATCTATCTATAGAACCAGATGAAAAAAATAAGTAAATCAAGCATGCCTACAAGACATAAAGGCCTGGATATCCCAATATTTTTCACTTCTTAACTCAGATAAAACTGAAGTCATAGTATTTGGGACCAAAAATCTCAAAAAAATGATGTCCAACCATGTAGTTACTCTAGATGGCATAAGTCTGGCCTCCAGTAATACTGCGAAGAACCTTGTAGTTATTTTTGACCAAGATTTGTCCTTTACCTTATACATATGAAACAAATCTCTAGAACAGCCTTTTTCAACCTTCCACCTACAGAACATTGGCAAAAGGAGCATTCTGTCTCAAAGTGATGCTGAAAATCCAGTCCATGCATTTGTTACTTCTAGGCTGGACTATGTTAAATCCCTACTTTCAGGAATTACCTACTTTCTCCTTTTCTGTCTCCTTCACTTTGTCCCTTTCTGCAGGTTTCCCTAGTTTTGAAACTGTGTGTTTTCCAGTGATTAGCTACTGGTCCTACAAACTGCCCTAGGTTCTGTTATTTTGTTGCTCTGTTCTTTTCTCTCTCCACTTTCCACTCACCCCAAACGGTTAAGGCAGATGGCCAGCCACCCTGAGCCTAGTTCTGCTAGGTTTCTAACGTTAACATTCACAACCATGTCATCTCAAGGCACTTTAGAGAATAAAGTCAAGACTATAAAGATGTATAGAGAGAACCCAACAATTCCCCCTTGAGCAAGCCCTTGACAACAGTGTAGAGGAAAAACTCCCTTTAAATGAAGAAACCTCCAGCAGAACCAGGCTCAGCGTGGACAGCCATCTGCCTTAAACCAGTTGGGGTGAGTGGACAGTGAAGTGAGAAAAGATTGGTCTGTAGGACCAGTAGCTGCACACTGGAAGACACACAGCTTCAAAGCCCGGGGACACCTGCAGAAAGGGACAGAGAGAGGGAGACAGAGAAGGAGAAAGACAACTACGGGAGGAAACACACAGAGTTAATGTCATACAGGAGTGACAATTGAGGGGAGAGAGGGACAAGAGGAGGAAAGGAGCTCAGTGCATTCTAAGCCTATAGCACCATAACTATAATTAACAATAAGTTTTATCAAAGAGGAAGACTTTGAACCAAGACTTAAAAGTAGAGAGGGTGTCTGCTTCCCAAAACTGAACTGGGAGCTGGTTTCAAAGGAGAGGAGCTTGATAGCTAAAGGCTCTGCCTCCCATTCTACCTTTGGAAATTTTGGGAACCACAAGTACCCTGCTCTAAAGTTGCTGCTTTGACAGCTGTGGATGAAACCTACTCCAGAGATGATGACACAGAGCAGAAAAAAACATCTTCACTTTAAAGATTGTGTTAGTTATGTGGCTGTCCTGTACTTTAAGTGCACACGTTGCATTCATATAATATCATGGTTTTATGGACACAATATAAGATATGTAAATGGATCACCCACAGGTTTTTGAGCTTTGCTTCCTTTTTTCCTGTCACGTTGGAAGAGATAGGGGCATACCTAAAAATTTGATTAGGAATCATACACATGAAAACACACACAAATAAGTGTATTAGTAATGCATGGATAATATTTTAGAGATAATTGTTTATATTTGCTCATTTTGAATTTGATGCCCCAAATCTCTGAAAAAGCAGAAACAGCCATTCTTTAAGCATGATATTTTTGAATGGCAATTATATTTTTAGGAGACTGGATGTGGGACACGATGAGGGAGTCTGGGGAGGAGAAGACAGATAAGATAAGGGGAAAGGAACATCAAGGAAAAAATTAACAGGCTAGGTTCTTACTATAAAGAAGTACAGATGGGATGTAGACTTATTCCGGATGTCTGAAGTGTGGAGAGCGACCAGCTGAGGTAGATGGAGCAGGGAGAGGGAGAAATAACAAACAGGAGAACCTGCTGTGGATATAAACAACCTATAGGTGTTTTGTTTTCTTTTTACAGGACAGTTCCTGATTGTGTGAATGAAAACTATAGATAGCACACCTTTGTGGATTTCACTGTGTTTTATTCTATAGTGGGCCCAGGTCTACAGTGGTTGTATGGGTAGTAGGCGCATCCCTAAATTTTTCTCCTACCATCTCCAACCCATGCACAATTCCAAAAGCTACACTTTTGAAGACATAGGAACAACCACAATTAGGTTTTCTTCTATTGACTGTTTAGATAAAACATAGTCACCTCTTGTCGTGTGTCACTTGCAGCCATAGTCATAGCTAAAAGTTTATTGTATTTAAAACAATTTTCAGCAACAGAACTTGGAAATAAATTAACTAAAAATAAAAAAGAAATACAGACATGAATGTTAGGAGATAAAAGGGTAACACAGTTCAGACACCTGCTAGCAGGAGGACATCATCTGAAAAACCCCAACTGGGAGAATGAAGATAACAGTGCATACACCACGGCACTGAATTACCTTATGGAAGAGGTGAAAAAACAGTTCCTATAACACCAGCAAGCTCCATGCAACAGGGACATGATGAGACTATATCTGTTTCTATCCTGACTTACAGAATCAGACACACACGGTGGTCATTTTGCACCAGAAGGTAAGAGTGGCCAGGGTAAGAAGGGTGAAAGAGAGGCAGCAGATTGAAACAAAAAGGCAGGCAGCCAGACAGAGTAGCAGCTTGGTTGCAGGTAACATAGGTGACTCGTATGAGTTACAAATCTTTTCCAGAAATAACACTTAAGGTGAACAATGAGTGGGTGACATTCTAGTGGACTCATAAGAAACATTTATTTGTCTTAAAGGAAGATGGCTTATCTCCTTATCTAAAAGAAGTGATAGATCCTTCTACACATTAGGGGGATCAGGTGCACTCACATCAGCACTGTTAACATGTTCACTGGCCAAGAACATCACAAAACAAGCAACTGTGCAGTGAATTTTTAGAAGTATAACAATTACCAACATTTAATGTTGTTTTATGACCTGAATGCATAAAATGCATAAATGCATAAAATGCATAAAATATAAATTAACAAAAATTGCCACATTACAGATCACCACTCAGCTCTACATGTGAAGCCACAATGCACCTAGTGAGAGACAATTCTAAATACTGAATTTGTTGAGAAAACAAGTATTAACTTTGCAAAGGCTTGGAGTCTGTGATAGTTTGGAATGTGTTGAAGTCTTTTAAATCTTGTGTTACAAATCCGTCACAAAATTAGTATTAGAGTAAATGGTCTGCACTTATAAAACAACTGCCTATTGGAAATTAAAGCCCTTTACACTGCTTCTCATTCAACCTTTTGCATTCACAATCACACACACACCATTGGGGGAGTTGCTGTGCAGCTGGCCAACACTCATTGGGAGAAACTAAGGTGGGATTTAGAGTCTTGCTCAAAGATTCTTTGACATGTGGCCGGAGGAACCACGGATCAAACAGACAACTGCAGGATCGGTTGTCAACCGCTCTACCTTCCTAAGTCACAGTTGTGCCAGTAGAAACACATTACTGATGGCAATGCCTTTCGGACCATGTGAAAGTTGCAAGGCCCCTTGTTTATGCTTTGCAAAAAGTGGTTCACTGAACAGCTTTCTTCCTATAGGCATGGTTTAGTACTAATTAGCATTATCATTCTAAATGATAAACATACTCATATTTACAATCCACATTCCAAAATAGTTGGGAAGATGTGTTAAACGGAAATAAAAACAGAATACAATCATTTGCAAATCTCATCAACCCATATTTTATTCACAATAGAACATAAAAACATAACAGATGTGAATATGAGAAATTTTAGCATTTCATGGAAAATATTAGTTCATTTTGAATTTGATGCAACACATTTTAAAAAAGTCTGGGCCTTTATACCTGCTTTGCATCAGCATTATAAGCTTATTGGTTGTAAATGATTATATGTATATATTACATATACATGTTACAATAAACAATAAGCGCAATACTTTGTGCTTTCCATATAATCATGACACTATTTAGTGTGAATACATTAAAAAACAGCCCAAAAATCATTTAACATACTGCACCAATTAGGGCATATGGTGGTGAAAAGGTGAAGGGGTCTGGAAGACCAACTTTCATGGAGCAGAAACCAGCAGAAAAGGAACAATTCTATTGATAAAAACTGTAAGGACATTTAATCCCACCCTCTCCTTTAAATGCTAAAGACACTTGAGAATGTAAAATACTAAGAGAAAAACCTCCACTTCCACTGGAAGACTGGGTGAAAGGGGAGATGACAGTGGGGTGATAATGATGTGAAAAAGTGCCCTGACCTTGGGATAATTGAAATCATCATTTCAAGAGCCTTTCTTTCATTATTTATTTCTGTAAACATGGAGTGTCTTCCTGTGCTTTACTTTCTAAATTATTCAACAAATATAAACATGGATTACAATATGACCACAAAAAAACTACAGCTCGCATGAAAATTTGCAAGCTAAGCAAAATGGATAAAGAGGCTTCAAAGGCCGATCCAGGTTTGAGAAGAGCTGCTAGGACACCCTCATTCGTCTACAGTAGTCATTATTGATTTTCCATATTGACCACCCACTGCTGGTCTCACACTGGGATTTTTTCATTAGCAGTCCTCTGTCCGCCATGTCTCTGCTGGCAGTTTGTATGTATGTGTATTGTATGCACGTAAGTTACAACGGCTTATATACTGTATTCAAAGTAAACAGTCTGGATATATACTGTACATCAGGGGTACCCACACTGTTTTGGCTTGTGAGCTACTTATAAAATGACCAAGTCAAAATGATCTACCTACTATAAAAATACAAAACATATTTATTTATGAATATATTGAGCATTCTTTATATATATATATATATATACACAATATATGTTGGTGTAGCTTGCATAACTGCATGAACCCATATTGCACATTACAACTCTTTTGTCATTGCCTTACTCTGATGACTTGCACTTGATAGAATTAGCCAGGGATGTATAGTCCCGAGGATATCTCGCTAGCTTGCTAGAGATATGCAGCACTTGGCGCCGGTGTATGCATGCGCATCAGCGGTGACCCATGTGTCAGAAAAAGTCAGATGTGAGACTGGCTGCCCTGTACGTCAATCAAGTGACAAATTTCATAATTAGAACGGATGACGCCTACTTTGTTAATTCCATGCGATCTACCCACATTACCTTTGCGATCGACCGTTAGATCGCGATGGACGTATTGGCCATCCCTGCTGTACATAATATTTTAAGTTTTTCTGAAAGCAAGTGTAACTGCTTATTGTCTTTCCTTACTTCTTGTCTCCCATTACAATGATGTCCTCTCTACCTCTTTCTCTTCATAGCCACAAACCTTAAGAGCAGCATCCTTGACAAGAATTACAAGGTGAAGGTAGAGGCAGTGTTCAAGCAGAAATTACTGTGCAACATGTGTAGTAGCAGCTATTTTCTGTAATGTACCTCATAATAACTGCACCAAATCACACCTCTGCTTGTGGAAACAATAATTTCTTTAAGGTTGTACTTTTGGACCTTGTCACTGCCTATTTCTATAGCAGAGGTATTTAATTATGATTTAAGGAGGCCCCGAATATAGAAACTGTCGTCATCTACAGGTCCACAGCATCACCATGTTTAAGTTCATAATACATTATTTAGTACTTTAATATTAATAATAAGTTTAAAGACTTGACTGCATATAAAAATAAAATTATTTAAAAAAAATCAAAATCCAATCAAATATATCCAATTTAACAGTTTAAATCTGAAAATGTGCTCTGTTTCACTGCCACTGTCTCAGAGCAGATGAGACAAAGCGGTTTTGAGCTTCCTGGCTCTCACTGGTTTACCTGTAATGACACAGACAAGTGCTAACAAAGACAGTAACATGCATCACTGTTAATCTTAAATCCTCTACAGAGAAATGAGCTGACTGTTATGCTATGTATTCTAGACCAGAAAGTAACATTAGGCTTATTTGAAACGATTATATGTGATCTATGATTTGGTTCTTTTCATATCAGTTCCCCTCTTTTTGAGCAGGAACTCACCAATTTATCTACCACACAGATCCCATGATTTCTGTCTTTCACAACCCAACAGTGGTCATGTATTGAGAGACATTCCCTAATGCTCTTAACATAAGGTTACAGGTCCCTATGGGCCCACACACATTACTTGAGCAAGACAGTGAACCCTCAGTTTAGTGTGGCTACACTCACTGAACTCGCAGAACTCTGTAAGAAACCGTGTGCCTCCACAGCTACACACCAAACCTTTTTCTTCTACCTTGTTGTGGTGCACACCACCTTGTAGTAAGTTCCTCTACTCCAGCTACCGTGTCATGTCTGCACCCTTCAGTAGTTGAGTTGAACTGCTTCTCTTGCCACAAACCCCTTGCATTGCATTGTTCCCTTGACAACTGCAGAACAAACTTAAAAGGTAAACTATAAAGGCAACCATCAAGGGCAAACGATTAAAGCTACACAATGTCACTAATTGGATCATCAGTACACAGAAACATAACACAACAATACAGTACAGTTCGCAATAAATACTACATAAAACAAAAACTAAAACTGAGGAAACCCTTGGTTGGCTCATACATATCCGGGCCCTAATTGTGCTCCAATATTAGAAACATTTAATGTTGGAAACAATTACTAAATTACTTTGCACAAACACAAAATGAATCATACAATAACCCACAAACATCATGACTATTTATTCTATGGTGTTCTCTCTTTTTTTTCGTCTGGTGCCAGAGGTTACCAGCACTTAACACACCAAAGGAGATCAGTCTTTACCACTTTCTGACTCTGATTCCTGGAGAAGACAGACCTTAGTTTACATTTACATTTAGTCTCTTAGCAGACATGTTTATCCAAAGCGACTTACAAGTGAGGTACAAGGCAAGCAAAAATCGAAGTCAAGGAGAAAACATTATTTTATGGGTCTATCGAATTTGTTAGTCCTCTTCTGCCAATAAAACGTCGAAGTGCATTAATAAAATCTGTGTCCAATGATGCTGCCACCTCTATGTGGACAGCTCAAGTAGCCATACATGTGAATATGACACCATACCTTTTCGCAGTTGTTCTTCTCCATTTACTATTAAAGGGACCAAAGCAATCGACACCTGTTCTAGTCAATGGTGGTTCATCAGGTAAGACTCTACTGTGTGGGAGGTCAGCCATTTTTTGCCGCCCGGTTGCTCCGTGTAATTTTTGACAGGTGTGACACCTGGATAGAATCTTTCTGATTGCTGAGATTGCATTTGGTATCCAGTATCTCTGACACAAGGTAGAGAAGACATGGTTGCGACCACCATGGCCTACCCGTTCATGGATGTCCTGCAGTATAAGCTAAGATATCTGATGATCTTTAGCCAGATAGCAGGGAGCTTGGATTCCTCAATCATGGCAGCTGAGCCGTCTGCGTACACAAAGAATTCCATCCTGAATCGTTGGATTAAGTCTATGTATGTAGCTGCTCCGTTTCAGTGGTTCCTTTTATAGCAGAGCTGAGATTTCATATAGAAAGCTCTTCCGCTGGCAGTGATGAATTATTTCAACATGTGCTTCCTGGAGCTCATCCACAGTTGGGTTTGTCTTTCTTGTTTTATAGTTTGGCATTTTTCCTTGAAGCTGAATATCTTGGACAATATATCCTAACAACTCCCTTTTCCTATTGAATGATGTTAGGAGCACATCTTTCAACCTCAGAAGCCACGCAACAGCCTGCTTTACTTTGTATAACGACCCTGAACTTGAATTGATCTGACTGAATGCACCATTGCATGCCCAATACCCTTCCATTGGAAGTGCATTTTGATCCAGATCCAGATCCATTATTTCTATCGCCTTCTCCTCCTCCAACACCAATCGATCGTTGGTGATCCACTTGTTTAACCTGAAGCAATATCTGACATATAGTCTTTAAACTGTTGTAAAGAACCTCAGCCTTTTCAACAGTTTCGACAGTCATCTACAAAAAAGTTTTGCAGGACTGTATTTACTATGCAGACATTAAACAGATGTTTGTTGTCTTCTGTGCATCGCCTGAGTGCATAGCTAACACAACTGGGCAATGAAGTGGCTCCAAAGAGGTGCACCTCCATCCTGTATTCTGCCATCGGCTGACTAACGTTACCAACTGGCCACCATAGGACTCTGAGTAGGTCAGCGTCGGCTGACGAGACCTTTACCTGCTCATTCAATTAGGTTTCCTAATAACAGCCTAAAAACAGTCAAACACCACACGAAGCTTAAGCTTTTTAGGATGGTACACCCCATGATGAGGAATATACCAAACCTTTCCATCATTGCGGTCAAGGTACCTTATCTGGAACCCTCACTGCATATTTTTTGGTGATTGTATCATTCATTAAGGCAATATAATCCATCTTAAATGAGGGATTCCTGAGAAACTTTATGTTCAGAGTTGTAGCACGTTGTTCTGCTACGGCCCAGTTGTTTGGCAGTTTAATGTCCAAACCCTTTAATGGGAGTTTAAAGCAGTAGTGTCCATCTACCAACTTAGCAGATTGTGACACTCTTTCCATGAACAGACGATCTGCTTTAGACATCTCATACTCCTCCTCTTGACCACCCTCAGGAAAGTCATACTGAAACTGTTGATTCCACAGCTCTTCCAGCTTGGCAACGGATATACGATTTGACACAGCTTGCATAAATTTGTTCCTGGCTCTGTTGCAACCACCCTCTTTCTTGGTTCTGACTGCATGAGGCCCATTGGTTACGCTAGGAATAACTTCCTCTGAACCAAAAGGGGTTTTATTGACAGGGAACTTAACGATAACAGAATCCGCTCCTACCAGGAGGGTACAAGAAACTGACTCTAAGTTTACAACTCACTCTACCTTAACACCAGGGAAATAAAACTTAAAGACAATGCTGAAAGAAAACAGAGGAAACCGGCACATAGGAATACATCAAATCACACAAGACATAGACGGGAAACCTATACATAGCCTTGAGTAAGGGAACGGGACAAAACTTAGGAAACTAACTAAAAGGAAAACACCAACAAAGATACGGGTAACTACTCAGAAACTTCCCTGAATCAAGTAAAACCACGGTTAGAGACTTAAACTAAACGAGAATTAATTTCAGTGAAAAAAAACTAGAAGACTAACAAACTGAAATAAAACTCCTGAAGAAAAAGGGGACGGGGTAAAGCATAAGCTACAAAACAATTAAGGTAGGGCTAAACATGAACTGACAAGTAACAGGTAATACACAGAGGGGGACTAAGGAAAACTGACAACCAAACAGAGGTAACCCAGATAAATAAGGCACGAGGAAACATAAGTCACCACACAGGTAACACACACGGGGAAGTCTAAGGAAATTAACAAACAGATTAACAAAACTAATGGGACACGGATAAACAAAACTGCAAACAGGAATCTCACCAAACCTCAGACCAAAGGGGAAAGCTCCACAGGGTCCAGAATACAAAGTCCAGAAAGAAACAAGAGTCCAGAATATAAGAGTCCATGAAACACACCTTCAACTTTACTTAGAGTCGAGAGTCTACTGTGGGGTAGGTGAGGGTAATAACGACGGCAATGACAACGGTAACAATGACGAGGATCTGGCATATATCTATCTATCTATATCTATATATCTATATATTTAAATATATAGATAGATAGATAGATAGATAGATAGATAGATATAGATATTCTCTCAAAACCTTTTCACAAAAGAGAGAATACAAAGTTTCAATCAATAATTCAATCAATCAAACAGTCAGATGAAGCTTCATAAAACACTAATTACTCCTCAGTGGGTTCTGAGGTAAGTGGCTGTAAAAGCTTTAAGCCATCTGAGTTGTTCCTTTCATTATTCAGTGGCGAAGCCCAGCTGTTTATGTGATCTAAGACATTTATGGCTTTGATGGTTAGTTTTGTAGTTGAGTCTCGTCTCTGCTTTCGTGAAACTGGAAAAAGGCAGCCAGCACTCCTGCTTTGTGAAGCACTGGCTCAGTATGTACAATAAGATCTTGTTATTTTGTTAAAAATTGTAGTCTAGAGTTCACACCTGGCAGCCAAACTTTAGTACGGTCACCAAGTAAGGTCACACCAATCAGTCTGATTCATGTGGGAGCTCAAGCAACTCTGGCCAGTTATGCAGTGGTAAATGAGGTCTTGGAGGGTCCTAGGTTTGAGTTGCTGGGCCAAAGCATCCTTGAGCCGATCCACTGGGCCTTTATAGAACGTATTGTATAATGCTGCATCATTCCATTCACTTACTGCAGCCAGTTTGCGAAAGTCTATAATATAATCAATAATGGGGCCCATGCCCTGAGTTAGACTGGAGAGGCTGAGTTAGGCTTCCACCTCAAGGCTAGCAGGGTCAAAAATTCGTGAGAGCTGTGTCCCAAAAGCCTTGAAGGTGGAACAACAAGTCTCTTGTCGAGACCATGCAGCTGTTCCCCATAGACGGGGCGCGACCAGTGAGCAGAGCAAGGATGTAAGCCACTTTGTCCTCTTCTGATGGGGAAGAGAAAGGCTGCAGGCGGAACTGAATCTCACCCTGCATGAGAGAAGCTCGGCAGGTTCTGGGCTCCCCTCCATAGTGCTCAGGAGGTGGAATCTTGGGTTCTCTCTCAGGGTTGGAAGTCATAGCTATAGGTGGGGTTATGGCAGAAGTCTGTGGAGATACTGTAGTCTGTGGGTAGTTGGGGCAGACTGAATAATGAGTTGTTTGACCATAGACGCTATCTCCTCTAGACATGAATCATGCTTTAAGAGCACTTTCTCAACATCACTACGCCAACGTTATGAGGAAGTGTCATATGGGTCCATGGTGGCCAGATCGTACTGTTAGGTACTAGTTTTAGGATTGGACCCAATAAGGCACTTGACACAACTGCTCAGTTAAATAAGGTTTATTATTATATATAACAGTTGGAAAAAACAGGATGGAGATGTGGTAAGTCCTCCGACTCTCTAGATGGTGCTGAACTCCAGTCTATGAAAGAGAAAACGAAGATGATAATCTTGACAGTGACTTGAGGGATA
This sequence comes from Channa argus, assembly GCF_033026475.1. Classification (NCBI taxonomy): domain Eukaryota; kingdom Metazoa; phylum Chordata; class Actinopteri; order Anabantiformes; family Channidae; genus Channa; species Channa argus. The sequence continues at coordinate 19,381,277 of NC_090216.1, forward strand.
TGGTGTCTGAACATGCAAACTGAAACTTACTAGAGTCAGTAGGAGGATGAGTGGAGCCTAGAGGAGAAGCAAAGTTCTTATGGAGTAACTTGAGGATAGGGTAGGGGAATAGTGGGAGGAGGGACTGCTGGGAAAATGTAGTGGTCTGGATCCGTAAGAAAGAGGCAGGCCTGTTAGTGAGCGTGTGGATGGTAGCCATGGTGAATCTCCAATGTCTGATAGTGAAGAGAATTGGCGGAGTCCTTGATACTTGATAATGTCTTAACGATGGTGCACATTTACTGGATATTCATTTGGTGAAGTCCTTGATACAGGTAACTTGAACAGATGGTGGATACTCTTATAACCAAAGTAGCAGGCAGAGTCAGGTCAAAAACGTAACGTGGTCCAAACCGTAGATAGCAAAGATGATTTAGATGAATGCTGGAAAGCTGTGGTGAGAAAGCAGACGATCTGGCAGCTTGGCGAGGGAACTGAGGTATATAAAGAGAGTGGTGAGAGCAGGTGAAACAGAGAAGAGAAAAATGTGAAAGGACCAGGAACAGGAAGTGGCTGAAAAATAAAAGTATTGAAGGAGGAAGTGACGTTGGTGATCCTGACAGTTGGGTAATCTGCAGGAAGCCTTTTCCAAATGCACAAATTAAAAAACATGATGTATAACCTAAGCTCCTTACCCAAAACAGGAGAAAAATGAGTAAAATAAAAGGGCTTCCTACTCCTACAGTAATGTGGTGTTTGATATTTACAGTGAATTATATATATATATATGACCTATTTGCACACTTTCCCAGTCATCTCTACACACCACACAACTCTTTCTTACAACAGAATGCTGGGTTGGTTGGGTGTGGCAGAAGTGGAGAAAGAGACAGCTGCTGAAATCTGGGGTATATAATGTAGCACCATCCTGTCCAATCAGGTGATCAATTAATTCAAACAGACCAATCCATGGACACGGCACACCTAAACACACACCCACATACACCCTCACACAAAACTCACAAGGAGGAGGTAAGAGAGACAACAAAACAACCCCAAATAATAAAAATAAATAATAATATCCAAATAATGATCCAGATCATAACACAATCCAGTCTGTGTTCTGTAGGTCTTCCTCTGATGTCAAAACAGCTCTGACCCATTGAGTCAGAGGCATGGACTCCACAAGACATGTGAAGATATCCTTTGGTATCTTGCAGCAAGACTTAAGCAGCATGTCCTTTGAGTGTCTATCTCAATGTCTATCTTCCTCATCTCCAGGTAAAAGTTACACCTGGACATCCACATGATGCAGTAGAAAATACTACTGATCAGACCAAGCCACCTTTTATTCAGTAGTGGATAGGTAAAGCAGGATTTAATTCTGAGTAACCATTTATAAGATCTTAAAACCTGACTCTGTACTGGATTGTGAGGACTGGGGAGGGAAGTGGGCGGGAAGGGGGGTTTTCTTGAATTAATCAGGGGTTATGAGGACAAACCTGATTTAACTGGACGCTACTTTTACACGCACACAGAATCAGAACAAACCCCTAATTATAAGGACATACATGCTTTAAATGGACACTGCCCATACACGTGCACATACAGAATCAGAACCAATCCATAGTTATGAGAACAAACCTGGCATAACTGGACACACTGTATACATACCACAACACTTATCAACTTTAAAAAATATAAATCTCAGATAGACCCTTAAAACCTAACATGAACCTCAAGGGGAGCAGACTTCAAACCTTGAATTTAGTTTTGTCCTTTTCTTATAGTCGAACATGTACTGTCCTTAAAAGATACCAATAATCAGAAGCAAATTTATTTCTCAAAACTGAACCATAGTTTTTAAAATTCACTCTTTATTTCTTATCCAAACCAAAACAATTTACACGTTTTTCTAAATGCTGTTGGAAGTGACCTGATAGGGGCATAGACAGCAGTCTTCTTTAGATACGCATGAAGTCAACAGTGTGGGGGGTTTTTTGTCTCGGTTTGGTCCATTTAGATTTGTTTACTAAATTATTTAGGTAGTTGGTAGAACTTGCACCAGTTGCAGTATGTTGAACTAGTTTATACTTTGAGCTAGTTTGAAATGCATACTGAAATTAACTGAAACAACTGAGTCCCAGGAAGGTAAAATGGCTGTCAGTGAGGCAACTTTGAGGTATTGCTCATACAAAATTACTAGAATGGTCCTTTAATTCTCTAGGAACCTAGATGAGCCATTTCAGACAAACCTTTCTTTGTTCTAGGATAAATGTGGATAAATTTATGGGCTGGAACAGCAAATCTGCTGCTATCAGCCCACTCACCAGCTAAGTTGTGTTTTAAGACTGGTAATTGTTCTGTGAAAGGCCCATCTACTTCATCTGCATGATTCCTTTCCAAGAGAAGCCTTAAAGGTCAGGAAAGTGAATGTAATTGTGAGTCTGACAGATAGACCTGTCAGCATAGACAGAACTATCTGCAGTTTAGACTGTTCTTCATGCGCAAGTGAAGGATGTTCATTTGCCTAAAAGGCTCAACTCCAGCGCATGTGCATGTGCCGATAAAAGTGCATTATTGTTTGCTAATGACCATCCTTCTGCCTGTCTGACTGTAGCAATATCGTTACTAAGTGGTCTTCACCGTGATGATCCACATATCATCAGTCACAATAACAACACCATGCCAGCTGCTTGCTTACGTGCAAACAAATGCCACAGCGCAGAAGAAGAAGACTTATGAAGATTTTCGAGCTTGAGACAAAGAGTGGGCAAAGGTGAAAAGGAGGTTCTATTTTTATTTATACCCTGCTCTCCCCTGATGAGGTTTAATGGTATTACTTGACAAGGTGTTCACTTAGCGACTATTCCTAATAATAAAGACAAAGAATTCCAAGACAATACATTATTTTAATTAATCCCAAGCAAATTGCTTGGAGGGTTGTTTAAACCCCTTAACAATCACTCATGTTTACCCAACAGGCAGTGGGGGCTTGTGGAGGGCCTCCTTGTTAAACTAAAACAAATATACACAAAGAATGGGGGAGCAGGTTTGAATAACAAAGGTTAAGGTTATGCAGCCATGCTAGTCGTTTAGCTACATGATGTAATCCTATAGGAAATGGAGATACAGTAGCATGTAGGATTTAAATGTTAGGATTTACAACCAGAATATTGCAAAACACACAGAGAGAGTTGTTTTGGAGGCTCAAATAATTGCACTGGTGAAGTTAAACCTTTTTGATTGATATGCTTATTTGGTAATGAAGTCTTGACAATGGCAAGTCATTAATGCACTCATGTTTTATCACCATGAGCCTAGACTTCCAGCAATAAATCATTTAAGTTTCAAAATCATGCCACTCAAGTAATTTTATTTAGCACAATAAAACCAACCATTGACCAAAGTGCTGCACAAAAATTATTTATAAAAAATACAGCCTAAAATGAAGAAACTAAAATAAAATGGTGGGCTGTGATTACTACACTGCTCTGTGCTCTGTGGATGCTAATTAGGTCACTGATTATTGTATTATTATAGCGTATGTTTCTGTCATCAGTTTTTGTTGTTTTTCTTCACTGACCTGTTTGATGTATGTTGTTCAGTAAATCTGTGGTTTTCAGGACATTACAAATTGTTGTACTGTTTACTCCTTTTAATGACTCAGTTATATTTGTGACCCAGAAAAGCTTGAAAAAGCGGTAATGTTAAGATAATTAATTGTAAAGGGAGCAATGGGTGAGATGGTGGAGAAGGGCTTGGCTGACCAGGAATGGCAGGGATGCTAGACAGGGGAGAGATTGGCTCTGATCACCTAAGCGCTCCTATAGAAAAAGACAGGGGAGCTGGGGGAATTCACACCAGAGGGAAGATAACAGATAGGTGGATGAAGTAAGAGGAATATCCAGAGTAGATGAGGTGATGGGAAACCGGTGAAAGAGTGGCTACAGTGACAGAGCTGGGATGGTGAAGGCAGTAGGTCCAAGGTAGGTGTGGGGGAGTTGACAGTGAACAACACTGAAAAACTAAGATGATGGAGGGGAGCAGGGGGGGGGAGGTGAGTTGCATCTTCTTCTAGTAAGTGGAGGCAAGTGAGCAGAACACGAAAGTACTAATGTGAAAGAGCAGAGTGCTGAGATAGGAAACTGGGAAGAGTCACAGATAATTCAGAAACACAAAAGGAGACCAACAGGAGAAAACCAGGGCCAGTAACAAGATCAGGGTAGGGTCTGTACAGATCTGGCTATCATGAACAGAGTGGTCCAAAATCCATAATCCAAAATCTCTAACCAAGTAATAATGAAAAGTCCTTATCCTCAGAATCCCAAATCAAAGTTCCAATATACAGAAAGAGAGTTAAATGCATGATTAATAGTAATGGTAACTTACAGAGCCAGGCAGGGTCAGGAAGAGAAGGTAGTCAGGACAGAAACTAGTCAAAGCTACACAAACCATTGAATTGAGCAAATGTAATTAACTACTGTTGATCAAACTCAAATCAATTAATATGGTATGGATGCCTCTACCAGGGAACTACATCAATTTTTGGCTTTTCCAGGTCTTGTTGTTCCTGCCCAACCACCTCAGAGGACAACAGAGCTGCCCACACACACACTTGTTTTAGCAGTGAGAATTCTGTTATTTATTTGCTAACTTTAGGCATTGATCATAGCATTGCTATTGGGTGTGGTCGCTCATCACTCTCTGCCACCCTTTGCTTCTGTCACTGGTCACCAGTTGCCTCCCACTGGTGGTGGTTGTCCTTTTTTTTTACCACATACCCTATCAGCTGTTCCCTATTATCTGTCAGGCTCTGTTTGTTCACATTGTTTTATTTGAAATTTTCCATACCTCCAGCATAGCAATTTTAGAAGCAAACTCGCCCTGTCGTAAACCAATCATTGATCATATATCAATCAGTCAAAGGTGATTTTATTTAAGGTCAGTCACTGCTGTGAACTACAGAACAATACAATCTTGCATAATATTAAGGATATATGAAAAAAAAAAGCAAGCAAACTGAAAAGTTAAAACATTAAATAAATACACAATGGTCAGGACTTAAAGGACAACATTTGCAACTATGGCAGATATATCAACTGGTGGGTGACCAAGCTGAATTGGATGTTTACATTGTCGTAATGTGAAAAACTGAAATTGCCTTTTCTACTTTGTAAAAACTAGAAAAGGCAATTCCTGACGAAATTACATGGGAGAGCTGTTAAGTTGCCGTTAAGTTGCTGTTAAGTTGCTTCAGAGAGCAGAGGCGTAGAGGCTCACGTTCAAAGCCGCAAAGGTGGTGCCAAATGCGAAGACTTTGAAATGTTTCAAGAAGTTGAAGAGAGATAAATACGAACAAAAGGCAAAAGAAAGAAGATGACAATAAGAGGAGAAATAAAACAAAAGTCCAGGAAAAGTTAAATTCACAAAAGAAAAAAAAAAGTAGAAAGTAACAAAGGTAAAGGTAAATAAGTAAAAAGTTGATTTTTTTAAGTGAAAAGAAAAAAAGAAAGAAGCAAAGTAAAAAGTGGACATTAACTTTGTAAAGAAAAAAGGAAGAAGTAAATAAGTAACAAGTTGAAATAACAAAAGTTCATACTGATTACTGACATTAGAATATTTGTCATTACAACAGATGCAAAAATACAAACCCTGATGCCTAAATGTTGTGTTTAAGAGCACTGTATGTGAAGGAAAGACTGGAGAGACAGCTGTTTCATATTTCACTGGTCTCACAAAATTTTAACCACAATTTAAACGGCATTCATTCATTGAGATTTGTATTAATACTCAATCAAGCTGTCCCAAACCTGCTGTTGAGGAGACAAGTTAATGTTGCCATAGTAAAACACAGTGTAAATGTTCACAGTATGTCAGCCTGCTGCTAGCTAATCAAAATGGGTCAAAAAGCAATGTTAAGATAACTTTTTACTTTCAAGACAGAGCATGAGGAAAGGGTGCCAGTCGGGGCTGGTAATTATTACTGTTATTTACTAGATTTTTCTTGAGGACTTGCAGCAGGGCCCCCTAGAGCAGGTGGCGCCCTAGGCCACTGTCTACTGTATATGGCCTATGCAAAGAGCCAAGTCATTATAAGACTTGGACTTTTATTTATTTTATTTGTTTGCTGGGGTTCTGTGTTTAGTTGTTCATTTAAAGGTTTAAATAAAATATTAAGCACGTAGTAACCGTGCATTTTTTGTAATAAAAAAACAAAAAAGAGTTTTATGATAAAACAAAATAAAAAATTGCTTACCATGTAAGAGCACCCGCTCCCCAATTATATTCATATATTTAAACATTGTATATATTTGTATATATATATTTGTATATATTGTTTTCTGCCTTTCACTGTTTACTTCCAACACAAGCACAAATAGTAGCTACTTATGTCATAAATACCTTGATAGATACCTTGTTTTGATTAAAGGAATACATTACCAATTTCCATGTCTTTTTCATGTATTATTCATTAGGATGGTATCTGTAACCTCTGTAAGCATCACTGTAGCCATCAATAGCAAACTAGTATAACTCTGACAATACCAACAATACAATGATTTTAAATATCATCATTAAATGAGTGAGTAAATTAAAACAGACTCTAGATTATCTGTGATGATCTGTGTTAACTCCACCTAAACTTTTAAAAAGGTTAAATTACATCCATAATGTTTGGTATATTAACATTTGGCCAGATGGCTAAATATCTTGTGACTGGTGGCACTGACTTCACATCTGATGAAGATGCTGGAGAGGCTTGTGCTTAACCATCTCCACCCTCTGGTGAGCCCATCAATGGACCCACTTAAGTTTGCCTACCAGCCAGGTGTCAGAGTTAAAGAGGCTGTCATCTTCCAACTGAACAGGGCTCTCTCTTTCTCTCACCTAGAGAACACTGGGAGCTTACTGAGAGTCATGTTTTTATACTTCTTTAGTGCTTTTAATACAAGCTTGTACTTCGGCAGGATAAGCTGGAGCACATGGCGGTGGACCAACACCTGTCCACTTCGATACTGGATTACCTCACCCTCTGTATGGCATAGTGACATCTCTGAGCAGCTCCTTTCTTGACAGAGTGCTACATCTTAAGTGCTTGAAGGAGTGATATTGGTTTTTTTTCTCCCTCCTGCAGTAAAAAGAAACCTATCAGGGTTGCCACTAAATATGTGGGGAGGCAGGTAGAGAAAACCTGTTAAATGAGTGCAAAAGACCTGCAAAAGGATATGTGGCAACAGGCATTGAGTTTAACCAACATAGTAAGGTTCTGACTAAAATCTAAAGATTTTTCAAGCCAGCTCTGTATGTGGTGACACAAGCCGTGCCCCCCACGTCAGGTCACATGCCTACCCCAAAAAGAACCAATGGAAAACTGTGACATCGCTGTTGAGGAAAACATATTCACTATTGAGAAGAAGAAGAAATGGTACAAATGTTTTTCTTTTGAATGTTTTCATTGACACTTAGTCTGACAAAATGGTCTTTGCATGTGTTATAGAGGGGATAGAGAGGAACAACGAAAAATAATTATGAAAATGTACAAAGATTTAACATTATAATCAATAAAATCCAGTTGGAATGAAATTTTTACAACACTAATATTCAGACTTTGATACTAATTCTAGTAAAGAGGTAATCAGAGGCATCTTTTAAAAGAGAAAGAAATATAAATTCCAGAGTCAGGGTCCCTCTCATTCACTTAATTCCTTTGCTTTACCAATCCTGCTGTTGTTGGTTCGATCCCTGGCTCCTCCAGCCAGATGTGTCTTTGAGCAAGACACTGAACCCCAACTTACTTGCTCCCGGTGAGTGTTGGCCAGTTACATAGCAGCTCCCCCAACAGCATGTGAGTGTGTGTGTGTGTGATTATTATTACAGCACCTAATTTCCTCATCCTCATTTCCACATCAACTCTTCAAAGTACCCCTTTCATCTTTCCATCACACTCTTTTCACCTGATAAAACATTTCCATCTTTATCTTTAATCACCCTAACATGCTGCACATCCTTCCCATCTCTAGAGAAATCCACTTCCTGCCAGTCCAACCTGGCAGACAAGTCCTCATGTACTCATTGTTTCGCCTTTGCCACCTCTACCTTCACCTTACACTGCATCTCTCTTCATTCCTGTCTACTCTCTTCAGGCCTCTCAGTGTCCCAGTTCTTCTTACCTAACCCCTTTCTATGTATACCCTCCTAAACTTGCTTATTCCACCACCAGGTCTCCTTGTCCACTTCCCTCTTTACCAACACCAACCCTCCTACAGTACCTGTCTCCCTGATCTCATTAGCTGTAGTTGTCCAGTCATCTATAATTTATAATGCATCCAGAAAGTTTTCTAAGTGCTTAACCTTTTCCACATTTTGTTACGTTACAGTTTTATTCCAAAATGGATTAAATTAATTATTTTTCTCAAAATTCTACAAACAATACCCTATAATGACAATGTGAAAGAAATCTTTGCAAATGTATTAAATATTAAAAAAATGAGTGGGACAACTCAGTGAATGTTCTGGCTGAATGGCACAGCCAGAGCCCAGACTTGACCCTGAGCTAACATCTCTAGAGCAGGGGTGTCAAACGTAAGGCTCGCAGGCCGGATCAGGCCTGCAAACTGGTTTAATCCGGCCCGCGAAAGGATTTTGTAAAGTGTAAAAATGAGCTGCAATTTTTTAATAAAAGAAACTGCTGTTCCAATAGCAATTTTGTTAAGCAACCAAACTGTTATCGAGGCAGAGCAAGTAGGTCAAGCAAGTGCAGCCAGTCCAGATGAGCTCCTTTGTTTTGCCTGCGACATTTATTACAGCTTCTACTTGTAACATTATGTGCTTTTGCAGAGTCATTGCCCGAATATGTCTGTCAAAAAAGAGAAAAGTGGATGCAGAGTGCAGAGAGTTCCAAGAAAAATGGTCATCCTCCTATTTATTCACGGAAGTGAATGGGAAAGCTGTATGTTTGGTGTGTTCACAGCATGTTGCAGTGCTAAAAGAATATAACTTTCGTCGCCACTATGTGAGTCTTCATGCCGACAAATATGACAACTTTCAAGGACAGCGGAGAAGAGAGAAGGTGAATGAACTTTTGGCAGGTCTGAAGAAACAGCAGTCTGTGTTTACTCACAGCTGAGACATCAGTGACGCTGCAGTGAATGCTAGCTACCTCAATGCTAATGAAATCGCAGTGGCTTCAAAACCATTTAGTGAGGGTGAATTTGTAAAAACATGCATGATGAAGGCAACGGAGATTGTGTGCCCTGAAAAGCGCCAGGCTTTTGCAAATATCAGCCTGACAAGAAACACAGTTGCAGACAGGATTTCTCATCTTTCAGTGGATTTGGACAGTCAGTTGAACCAAAAAGTAAAGTCATTTATTGCGTTTTCAGTTGCAATTAAGGAAAGCAGACATTACAGATGTTGCACAACTAGCCATTTTCATCCGCGGAGTTGATGACACATTGACCGTCACCGAGGAGTTCGTGGAGTTTGTGCCAATGACAGATACAACGACATCAGATATTTTCACCACACTTGTTGGCGCGCTGGACAGGGTCGGAGTGGACTGGTCCCGTGCTGTCAGCCTGGCTACAGATGGAACGCCTTCAATGATCGGTAAAAAAGCAGGCGTTGTGACAAAGTTCAGAGAGAAAGTGCAATCTGCAAATGGAGGACGTGAATTTTGGAGTTTTCACTGTACTGGAAGAAAAGGGCAAGCCAGTTTTTGCCCGGAATTTCATTCCGCAGAATGGATACAGGCCCTTGCATTTATGGTGGGTGTTACAGAGCACCAGAATACCAGCTGCAAGGGCGCAACAAAGGTGTCACACGGTATCATGACAGCATACGTTTTATCAAGTTGAAGCTGTCGTGTTCAGATGTAGGTAGTTTTATGGTTAATATCTAGCTAACACACTTCTTTGTGGGGCCAGAGACAGGATGTCTTGCTGGGGAAAGGTGAGGAAGCACTGGTGTGAGCAGGATTGATACTGGGTCTGCCAGAAGTGTGAAAACAGTGAAACAGTGTTACCTAGACTAGAATAGAATACTAGAATTTCTTGAACACATTCCCCCTTTTATCATTTTATGATAATTTCATGATCAGGATTCATTAGGGCTGAGCAACAGTAGGGACAGTTCATCAGAAATGTTAATTCAAAAAAAGGTTTTCAAAACATTTCATCACCACTTTCAGGGGTCGCCACAGCAAATCATGTGCCCATGTGCCCTGGGTCCCTCTCATTGACACACATGTAATCTGTCTTACTTCGGCTAAGCTTCATTCCTCTGCTTTCCAGAGCAGACCTCCACCTGCTCCCTGCTCTCAATACAAATCACAATGTCAACCGCAAACATCATACTTCTCTGTCACTCCAGACGTCCTCATACAATACCACAGCTCCTTTCTCGGTAACCTGTCATACGCTTTCTCTAAATCTACGAAGACACAATGCAACTCCCTATGACCCTCTCTGTACTTCTCCATCAGCATCCTCAAAGCAAATACTGCATCTGTTGTTCTCTTTCTAGGCATGAAATCATATTGCTGCTCACAAATGTTCACCTCTGTCCTTAGCCGAGCTTCCACTACTCTTTCCCACAACTTCATTGTTTGGCTCATCAACTTTATTCCTCTGTAGTTGCCACAGCTCTGCACATCTCCCTTGTTATTAAAAATTGGCACCAGTGGACTTCTCCTCCAGTCCTCTGGCATCCTCTCACTTTCCAAGATCTTGTTAAACAAACTAGTCAGAAAGTCTACTGCCACCTCTCCTAGACACTTCCATACCTCCACAGGTATGTCATCAGGACCAACTGTCTTGTCACTCTTCATCCTCTTCAACGTCCTCCTCACTTCATTCTTACTAATCTTTGCTACTTCCTGCTTCACACCAGTCACCTCTTCTACTCTTTGTTCCCTTTAATTTTCCTCATTCATCAACTCTGCAGAGTTCTCCTTCCATCTTCCCATCACACTCCTGGAACCTGTCAATACATTTCCATCCTTATCTTTAATCGCCCTAACCTCTTTGTCTGGCCAACCTGTACAAATCCACCTCTCCCTCTTTAGTGTCCAACCTAGCATACAAGTCCTCATATGATTATGCCCAAATCAATTTAATTCAATACTATCAATTTCATTAAATGGAGGTCTCCAGTTGGAGGTGTGAAAGGACTGTCTCTAAGTAAAGACATACTTTGAATAGTCATTTGATATGAGATGGAATGGTCAATTGCACGCATTATTAGTCCACGTGCACACGGAATAAGGCAACACCCACACATGGTTAGTGCAGTAATGCCTATAACAACACCTGTGAAAAGGGACAGGATGAAGACCTTCCATCTTCCTAATACAATGTCAAACCAGCCCCAGGGGCTGGTGTCATCATAGCCAGAATGTCTTTTTAGTTCTTCTCTCAGTGACCTCAGTCCCTGTAGTGCCTTTGTTACAGATCCATCTGGGGCAGTGTTGTTTGGAAGGTGCAACACAAGTCTCCAAACATGGTGCAGACTCCTCTTTGTCTGCAAGCAACATGTCAGTTACCATTCTGTTCTCCCATGAAATCTGCAATGTTGCTGCCAACTGCTCAGCTATACTTCCAACAGCAGTGTGTGATTGATGAATCTCTGTTGGTTGTAATACAGGTAGTTGATCCAATCAACATTCTTGTTGGTTGTGTGATGTTCAGATGTAGGTAGTTTTATGGTTGATATCTAGCTAACACACTTTTTTGTGGGGCCAGAGACAGGATGTTTTGCTGGGGAGCAAAAGGTGAGGAAGCACTGGTGTATGCAGGTTTGATACTGCCAGAAGTGTGAAAACAGTGAAACAGTGTTACCTAAACTTTGAAATTTCTCTTACAGTAAACACTCTTCTGATAGGACTTTGCTTTGATGTATTTCTCCTTAACTTAGATTTTTGCTTGCCTTGTACCTCACGTGTAGGTCACTTTGGATAAAAGCATCTGCTAAATGACTAAATGTAAATACGTGAGGTAAAGGACAAATCCTGGTTAAAAATAACTCTAAGGTTCCTTGCAGTAGTACTGGAGGCCAGAGTTACACCATCTAGAGTAATGATATGGTTGGACAGCATATTTCTGAGATTGTTAGGCCCAAATACTATGACTTCAGTTTTGTCTGATTTAGAAGTAAGAAATTGTGGGACATCCAGGCCTTTATGTCTTGTAGGCTTGAAGCTTGATTACCTGATTTCAAACAAATTATTCCTGTACAGGCATAATTGCTTTGCAACAACTTTTTTAAGGAGTTTAGAAATAAAGGGGAGATTGGATATATTGGTCTGTAATTGGCTAAAACACATGGGTCAAGAAAGGGTTTTTTAAGTAGTGGTTAGACAACAGCTACCTTATAGGCCTGTGGCACATAGCATGTTTCTAAAGACAGATTGATCATTTCTACTGAGGGTAAAGAGAGTCTAGAAGAAATGTTGTTAGTTTATAATAGTTGAAGTTAGCTCAACAAGATCTATGGGTAAAAAGCAGTCTATGGGGGATTGGGGCCTTATTGATGATTCTAGCACTGTAATATTTGGGGGGAGGATCTGGTGAATTCTTTCTCTAATAGCTAAAATTTTAATTATAAAGAATTCATGTAATCATTGCTGCTCAGAGTTAACGGAATACCAGGCTCAACAGAATAATGGCTCTTAGTCAGCCTGGCTATGGTGAAGAAAAGAAACTGAGGGTTGTTTTATGTTTTCGTTTATTAATGATGAATAATATGCTATGCTGGCATCACAGAGGGCTATTTTATACGTTTTTAAACTGTTTTTCCAGGCTAAACCTTACACTTCTTACAAATACCATATTCGCTAAAAGAGTAAAAGAGAGTGTATTCTCTTTTCACCCTTTGGTTTGAGGACAATTTATTTGTGTTTGCTGTACATTAATGACATTGGTTTTAAGAGATCAAAGAACGAACATGAGACAAAAGGGAAAAAAAAGAAACAATAATTTTAGTTCTCATTTCCTTGTTTTTACATCACAACATATTAACATAAAACATTACAAACATTAGTATCCATTAAGGCAAATTTTAAGTATTGAGCTTTAAAATAAATTTTGACATTTGGTTTGCTCTCATTAACTGCATAATGACTCACTGACATTACCAAATAGTTGGATTCTTCTTAAATGCTTTTCTAGGCTTTTACTGTAGCCTCTTCAGTTGTTGTTTGCTGTAGGTGGTTTCATATTGCGGATGAGGGGTTTGCATCATTTGATATGCTTTCTGTTTAAAGCTAATTTTGTATACATTTTTCTTTGTATGTTACTCAGTACACCAATTTTTTTTTGATATGGACACAATTGCTGCATTGCTGCATTGCCTACTCCCATTTCCCGCAGTTTTCTCCCTGAATATTTGTCAGATTTAACACTTGTTCACGTTCCTTTTTTTTCTTCTTTTCTCCTAGGCTCATCCCCCTTTGACTTGTTCTGACCCAGAGTGTAGCAAAACAGAGTCCACAGGGGCCTAATGTGATTTTCCATTTTTCCATTGTAATACTGCCCAGAGAGCAGCCTTCTTCTATCATGTCATAACTTATTCATGACAGCCTCCAAACACAGTTCCCGAATCCACAGCAACACCAGCCCACCAAAGTGACTTACACCCCAAAATGAGTGGTGTGGTTTTCAATGTAAAAAGATTTCAAAGCATTTTTCTTCGAAAAATTTTAACTCTACAACTGTATAAACACAGCTGGTTAGGGGCAGACACAAACATGTCAATGCCAAACAAGATAAGTGGCTACAGATAATGGATGGATGAATGGATGGATGTTTTTAAAGGTTAGCTTGCTCCTGTATAACTATTAATTTTTTTACCTTTTCTCCAGGTCACACAGTATTTACACCGGTCTGCCAGTTGGTCCAGATTACGTTATCTCTTATTTTCCACCAGACTGAAAGCCCTGATGAGAATATTTGTCTTGATGTTCAAACAATATGAATTTGCATTGAGAGCCAGATGTGATGTCTGAAATCGTTCCTGATATAATACCCACTTTTAAAATCATAAAGCTAATGCACACTGACACTGAATAGATTTCATAACAATCCCTGTTGGTTATTAACTGACTATATTAGAAAGCCACTGACCCATTTTTATGAAAAGTGTTTTCTTATAAATGTTAAAGCACAAAGTTGTCTGAGGTGCAGTGGAAATATTTTTAGAGATGGTGCCACTGGAAGATGGTACCATCTTCACCCATCCATCCATTATCTTTATCATTATCTTTTATCCTGTTTAGGGTCAAGGAGGAGGTTTGAGTCTATCCCAGCTGTCTTGAGCGAGGGGCAGGGTACAGTCTATCTCAGGGCCAACACAGAGAGAAATACACAGATAGACAACCATTCACACTCACATTCACAGCTACAAACAATTTTGACTCACCAATTAACCTAACTTGCATGTCTTTGGACTGTGGGAGAACATGCAAACCGCACACAGAAAGAGCGCTGTAGACAGGTAGACCAGAGATCTTCTAGCCTCTTCAATAACATTTGGAAAGAAAATAATAAAATAACATAGTAAAATTAAATAAAATATAAAAATAAAACTCACCATCCCCTTATCCTCTGTGCTTTTCCTCCTTTATTTTTTTAGATTTCAGATGATGATTTCAAAAGACCAGGATACCATTGAGGTGAAGTCATTTAAAGGGTCCTCTGTCTTCATTTGTGTGTCCAAAATATGAATAAATGTGTGAATACCAGTGAGCCAAAGAGGGAGGATGTTACAACACGGGGCAACTATGGCGCAGAAAGGTAGAGCGGTTGTCCACCAGTCCCACAGTTGTTGGTTCAATCCCTCCTCTGGTCACATGTCAAAGTGTCCTTGAGCAAGACACTGAACCCCAACTTAGTTGCTCCCAGTGAGTGTTGGAGTGTTGGCTGCATAGCAGCTCCCCCTTCAGTGTGTGATTGTGAGTGCAAATAAATGAATAAGAAGCAGTGTAAAGCACTTTGGGTGCTTTACACTACCAATAGGTAAAAAAGCACAACATAAGTGCAGACCACTTGCCATAACACCCTTCTGCATTTTTGTCTTCTGACAAAAACATTAACGCAGGCACAAAACCATAGACTTTATTCACATTTTTTAAAAGTATCTTTTTGAGATCTGACAGTGGTTTACATCTTGTGGTAAACCATATATTGTTTAACGTGTCTCCAGTTACAAGTTCCTAGGGATCCACATCTCTGTGGACCTGTACTGGACTATAAACACCTCCAGTCTAGTTAAGAAGGCCCACCAGCGCCTCTTCTTCTTGAGGACACTAAAGAAGAATCGGCTGTCCTCGGATGTTCTGGTGAACTTCTATCGCTGTGCAATAGAAAGCATCCTGACCAACTGTGTCACAGTCTGGTATGGGAGCTGCTCTGTTGCAGAGTGCAAGGCACTGCAGCGGGTGGTGAAAACCGCCCAGCACATCACAGGGACTACCCTTCCAGCCATGGAGGACGTCCAGAGGAAACGCTGTCTGCATCGAGCTCGCAGCATCTGTAAGGACTCCTCTCGTCCCGCCCATAGAAAGTTCTCTCTCTTGCCCTCCGGCAGGCACTTCAGGTGCCTCAAAACAAGGACCGCCAGACTGAAGAACAGTTTTTTCCCCAGAGCTGTCTCTTTATTGAACTCTTCACCCCACTGATCCCCCCCACACACACCATTGTAACCCCCTTCCCGATGTCATTTGCACTGCTGGACTGTTTACACATAACTTTTAGGTTACTGAACCACAAAACTGCTCATTTGCACTGCCAACTGTTAATTTACAGTCACTACTGCACCTTACAAAACATGCAATAACTTACACCGCACTACTATCACTTTAAAGCCTCTGTTCATAATTTATTTGCACTATATCCATTGCACTACTGCCCACCATAGCCTTATTTATCGTTATATACTATCTATTGCTTACTTCTTTTTATAGCTCACCACAGCCTTGTATATCATTGTATATGTCCATTTTCTTTAAATTTCTGTTTATGTACATATCCATCTGCAAAATACTCTACACTACTAACTTATTTATTTATGCAATAACTGGATATACTGCTTTTGCTGCTATTGCACTTCTGGTTAGACCTAAACTGCATTTCGTTGCATTGTACTTGTACATGTGTAATGACAATAAAGTTGATATAATCTAATCTGATCTATATATTTATTCTGTCGAACTCTTGTTTTGAGTGAGTTTGACAGAGCTATGCCTACTATACCTTCTAGAGAAGGTTCCTGAATGTTAGAAAGATTTTTTTATTTACTGGGGAAAGAATTACCTTGTCATCCACCGCAGTTATATTCTGTGGTGAAAAGGTTAAAAGTAAGAGTTAATTGTCTTTCTTGTTCAGAGACGGTACGCACTAATGGTAATTACTATTCATCAAACTCTTGTTTTCATTACTCTTTTAAAACAATTCTGGACACAGCCCTGTGTGTCATAACTCATACATATTTCAGACCTCTGGCCATATTCTGTACTTACAATTTTTGGTTTAAACTTTACCAATATTGTAATGGTGTCCATAATAAAAAGTATTAAAACATAAGCTGAACATTTATAGATAAAACAAAAACTAAATCTTGTTCTTATACGACTAACTCATGTGTACCTAGAATGGTGGTGAGTGAAATGGCAATCATACTAAACCTGGATCAAGCATGCATTAATACTGAAGGAGAAAAAGTCTGTAAATCAGTTTTGAAGAGGGACTATTTGTTTACACTCTAAATCTCCTCTCATGTCACTTCCTTAAAGTATTCTGCTTTGTAAACAGGATGGTGCACATTCCACAAAAAATGAAGGCAAATTTTCCAGCTTGATGATCCTAACTTTTTTCTTCATTTTTGCTTCCAAACTGAAGTGTCATTCAAACATGGATTGGTCTAGTCAAACAACATATTATATGTTTCAGCCTACCCATATTGTGCCAGTTGGGCTATATCTCAGAGCTCTAACCAAACCAATACTGCCACCCAGCTGTCATAATAAAAGGCACAGGATGTCAACAGAATCTCAATGCTCACCAGGCTACAGGGAGCAACATGGGAGCTTTGGAGAATGCAGGTGTGCAGGTCAGTGTGGAGTCAGTCTGAGTGTAACACTGGTCCCTCCACAATCTCTGCAGTTATATGCAAACCATCACAAATTTAGAGTAGTCTGGCAGGAAATAAACAGTAGTCTGGCAGGAAATAAACAGTGGATACCCACTTAAGTTTAACCTTAGGCAACTTCTATCACAGGCTTTCTTCTAGCCTCTCAGGCTTTCAGGACCCACTTCTGCTCTACATGTCAAAGCCTGTCCAGGCCAGCCATACACGTGCTTGCTGAGGAATATTAGAAAGTAACTGGCTGGAGAAATAGAAAATAGTCAAAAAAGAAAAGAGGGAAGAAGAGGAGACAATGAGCACCAGAGGCAGTCAAGCTCCCAGGAATTATTGAGGGGCGTCTGTCAGTTTGCGTCTGCATCCTAAATAATGGATGAGATTCTCAGATTAGATCAAACCAGAATTCCATGCAGTTACAAGGACATAGAGTGCAGTGAATACTAAGTAACTCTTGTGCGCTTTTATTTGGTTTACTGTACGATCACACCTGACCCTCCTTCCTTTCTGCTAAGAGCTCATAGAATTGTGAGTATCATCACCTGCCTGATGTATGGGATCCTCTGCCCTTTAATGACCTAGCTCCTGGTCCTGCATTCCCTTAATAGGAAGATACGCTCATTATTCATACTTCTCTATTTTCATATACACCATGATATGATAAGAAATAGGAGACGGACGGAGAAACCATGGAAAGAGACTTAATGTATAAGCCAGCTATTCGATCTGTATAATTGAAAAGCTTGAAACCTTGTCAGGAGTCAGAAAGCGTACTGGGAGAGCAGCCTCATGTGTTCTCCAGAAATGTGGCTGAAGGTCTGTATTCTGGAGAGCAATACTGGCATTAGATTCTTTCAGACAATAAGAGAGGACAGCAGGACTAAGCAAAAAGGTGAGGGGCTAGAGCAGCTACAAGAAGCCAGTGTAGAGATCTGAAGAGTGATGTGACATGCGTCCTTTTTGGCTTATTGAAAGTGAGGTAAGCTGCTGCGTTTTGGATCATCTGCAAGGGTTTGATTGTGGATACCGGTAACCCCATTAACAAAGTGTTGTAATCAAGACGAGATATGACTAGCACCTTTACAATGAACACCGATAACATGCTCACCCATAATAATCCAGCCATTTTAGGTAAAGAGAGAAATGGACAAACATTTTTATACCTATTGGCACTCAAAGTGCTTTACACTGCTTCTTATTCACCCATTCGCACTCACAATCACACAAACACTCTCACACCAATGGGGGAGCAGCTATGTAGCTGGCCAACACTCACCGGGTGCAACTAATTTGGTGTTCAGTGTCTTGCTCAAGGACTTTGACATGTAACTGGAGGAGCCGGGGAAGCATCAGTCCTGATTGATGCTTGTCACATTGATTCCTTTTGGGACTATGAATCATAAAACGTTTCATTAGTTCCGATATTATGCTGAAAGAAGTGGTCGTATTATTCTTACCCACAACTCTGGGATTGGTGGACAACTTCTCTACTGCCTGAGCCACAGTTACCACATTTTAGGCCTGTACCCTGATTTTTTTCCCTTCTGTCAATGAACTGTTGTTGCTGACAGTCTGATCATGTGCTGCATTGGCAAGCTCACTCACCTGAGGAGTGGTTAAATCTTCTGCTTTCGCCTTTTTTCCATATCACATTTGCAAAGCTTTACACTTGACGTCAATCAACAGTCCTTACCTCAGACGTAATGTTCAGTAGGTAGCCGCTCTACCAAAAGAGCCCCTGGAGCCCCCAAGACATTGTACTATATTCTTTTAATAACTTTATTATTATAGTTGCATGATTCAATATACAACCAGATACTATGTTACAATGTGCAGGAGGAGCCATCATAAGTTTACACACCTGTGTGTGTGGCTGTCTGTCTGTCGCTACAAAACTTGATTGTGTTTATAGTGCTCTTCTTCCTAGGAGAACTGGGTTGGTATCCAGGGTGGTGCTTTTTGAGTGGTTTAGGTCTCATTTAACAGAGCACCTCATACATGTGGAGTGTCTCAAGGGTCCTTTCTTGGCCCTCTTCTTTTACCTCTGTATTGGTTCAATCCTCTGAAAACATGGCATCTCGTTCCACTTTTATGCAGATAACATTCAAATATATGTCATACTAAAAAAGAATAAAGCTTACTCTACAACACAACTCCTACAGTGCATTGAAGAGGCATTGTTGTCAATTAATTTTTTGCACTTTAACGATAAAAAGACTTAGGTCATGCTGTTTGGGCTAGGGATGCCTCCAAAGGTCAGGTCGACCTGAATTTTTTAAGTCAGCATTTGAAACCTATAGCAACAAACCTGGGTGTGAGACTGGACAGTGATCTCAAACTTGATGCAAAGATTAGTTCAGTGGTCAATTCCAGCTTTTTTCACTTGAGATAACTGGCCAAAGCGAAACCTTTTCTTTCTTAGCATCATGTCGAGATTTTAATACATGCTTCTATCAAAACTCACTTAGACTACTGCAACGCACTTTATGTTTGGCTTAGCCAGTTGTCACTTGCTTGGCTACTGCTGCCGATTTTTAACTGGTATAAAAAAATTTGAGTACATTACTCTGATCTTGCCATCACTTCCTTGGCTCCTTGTTCATTTTCGTTTTGATTGTAAAATTATTTTATTTTATTTTTTCAGTTTTTATGGTCTCGCTCTTACGCTCTTATGGTCTTACCTCTTCCTGCCATACACTCAATCATGCTCTCTTAGGTCAGAAGATAACTCACTTTTAGTTGTCCCTAAGATGGAGAGGAATTAATTGCCCTTGCGCATCACAGAGAGCTATTTCTGACTTTTTTTTAAACTAAACGAGATTCTTCAAAGTTTCTGGAATGCCACTTGATTTCTAACTTTCGTGGATCATGTTTTAAGTTGTGTGTTTACAAACTATACCATGGAGATCACACCTTCCGGTTTACTGCCTTCTTTTTTAGAGGGGCAACACCATCAAATATTGTGCGTAGTGAGGCTGCAGAATTGTCAACAAGATAATCAACTTGTGCAGGAGTAACATTAAGGAGACTACTTTACATTGTATTGACATATGGTGAAGCAAATGATGAAAGAATCGTTTCTTTAAATTCGTTTGCAGCTTTTTCACTTAAGCACCTGCTATAGTGGAACTTTTTCCTAACTGGTGTATATTATTGTTATATATAACTGTATATTATTGCTGCTATTATTGTAAATTCAAATGGTATTAGAAAATGGTCAGACAGAACGGAGTTATTAGAAATTATTGTTAAATTATCCGTTTCAATGTTGTATGTAAGGACAACATCTAAGGTGTGACTAAAACAGTGAAAAAACAGCATCTACGTGAATGTTAAAGTCACCCACTATTATGACTTTATCTGTACTAGGCACTAAATTAGATAGAAATTCTGAAAATTTAATCAAAAACTCTGAATAAGGGACTGGGTGATGGTACACAATAACAAATAATAGGGACTTTTTGAGTTTTCCAGTTTGGCTAAGAGTAAGGCTCTCATATACATTATAACTATGTTTAGGTGTAGTGTTTATTGGTAAGCTAGAGTGGAAGATTGCAGTTACTCATCAGCCTCGGCCTGTGCGTCTAGGAACATGATAATCAGGTGGGGGAAACACTCAACACTCATCTGCAAATACAAGAGAGAAGTTAGTGCAGGTCTGTGCAATATAGGTGAGTAATACAAAATGGCTGACTGCTTACTAAGGATATACTGCAGTTGGCTCCGCATATATGGAGATAGAAAGAGAAGGCAGTAATTGGCCCGCTGCCACGTGGGCTGGCAGAGTGAGGAGCAGAGGAGAAGGAACAGATAGAGAACAAACAACACAGTCCAATAATCCAAAATCTGATTCACAATCCAAAGTTCCAGAAAAAAGGTCCGAAAGAGATCAAAAGAGCCAGAGACTGAAAAGCACAGACCTAAGATATCCAGGGGGAACAGACAAAGGCAGGACCGTGGAACATGGCTGGGGTAGAAAACCAGAGAGACAGAATTGTTAGTCTTGCAATTCCAGGCAGGGCAGAGGCAAATAGGGCAGGTCCAAGGTCCAAAGCAGGTTCAGTACACAAAGTCAGGTCAGAACACAGTACACTGGAGAGTCAACCCAATGTAATCGGGCAAACTGGCAAAAGGGACAGAGAATCTTGGCTGCTTAAATAGAGAGGGTGAGACACAAGTGAAAAAGATTACACTGATAATGGTAAAACTCCTGGCATTGCAGAGGGGTGAGAACAGGAAGTGATGATTAAAAAAAAAAAGAGACCAGAGATGCAAGTGAAGCTTTGGGCCCTGACAATGTATCCCTTTCTGTTAACTGTGTCAGGGTCAAAGCCAGATGTTGTAAACTTTCAGGGCTTCCCCCAACCCCTAAGCCTGCCCCTTTCCAATAAAAACAAAAAACAAAATGACCCAACCATGTAAAAAATGCAGGATTAGATTCAATGAAACACACAGAAAGATACATCACCTTCAGAGGCAAGGCCTAACATCAACACTGGTACCAGCAGCAGAAAGGCTGTAACTTCCGTGATCCATAATCCTGATGTAAGCCAATTCCAAAAATCAAAACCTTTCCCAGATTCATGACTATCAAGAGATCACTGATAATGTGTGATGTGCTGAACTCTGAGGAATGAAACATCCCAGAAACTATGTGCGAGGGTGGGCATCGACATCATTATCTTGCCATTTACTTGGGATTTTATGTCAGAGCTGTTAATCCTGCAGCACCCTCACAGCTCTAATCTACAACAAAGATTGTTAAGTGTATTCAGAAATGACTGATTATTACACATTACTGATTACTCCCTTAAAGTGACTGCTTAATGTCATGTAAAAATGCACACCAACACTCTCTGAAGCTATTAAGGAATATGGAAAAAGATGTAGAGTGCTTTCTCAGTGGTGAGGAACCTGGCTACACACGTGACATGACATGCTGTGGTAACTTGACTTAGATTCTTGCTTACCTTGTACCTCACTTGTAAGTCGCTTTGGATAAAAGCGTCTGCTAAATGACTAAATATAACATGACGAGTTTAAACGATGAGTGCCTTTATCCAAACCTTGATAAGCCTGTGTGAAGTTATACCTAACACTACATTTAGACCTGTTGGTAGTTTAAGCATGTAGCAGCTAGACTATAACTAACTATAAGCTTTAAAAAAGAAGGAATTGAGTCTAGTCTTAAAAGTAGACAGAGTGTCTGCTTCCCGAATCTGAACTGGGAGCTGGTTCCACAATAGAAGAGTTCTGCATTCTGAGATTGAAGTGGTCTACTGGGATGATATGGTACTATGAGGTCTTTTAGATATGATGAGGCTTGACCGTTAAAAGCTTTATATGTAAGAAGAAGGGTTTTAAATTCTATTCTAGGTTTTATGGGAACCCCAATGCAACCCCAAAGTGGCACAAGCCAATCACTTCTTCTGCCAGTCCCAAGTCTGGATAAATGCAGAGGGTTGCGTCAGGAAGGGCATCCGACGTAAAACACATCCCAAATTAAAATGCAAATGATGACAATGACTTCCATACCGGATCGGCCGGGCCCGGGTTAACAACGACCGCCACTGGTGCTGTTGACCTACAAGGTGGTTGCATATACAAGTAAATCTACAAAAACTTGGAATCTGGTAGGTACTACTACAGGCAATGAAACAAGATAGCAAAATAAACAAAATATGATATTTCCAAAGAAGTGACTAGAACAATGACAGGTAACATGAGGTTGAGTAAGGGTAAAGAAGGTGAGGTGAGTAACAAGGCAATACATACGATAACAAGGTATGTGAACTTGGTGAATAGAGGTGACAGTGTAGCTTAGCTAATAGTCTAGGCATGCAATTCACAAAATATACTTCACAAGGGGCAGCGGATAGTCCATAAAGTCTGTGAGAGCGAGAAAGGGACCAGGGGAATGGGTCGTTAATAAACATAAAATTCAGAATCACAATACCAGGTGACCGGTGAATACCAGTAAACATGATAGTGACCCAAAAATGCGGAATGGGGTGAGTTTAGATTCCAGGGAAAAGAGGTGGGGCACAGAGCCAGGATCTAGAAAAATGGTGCAATCAGCTGAGAGAGTGAAGAGATGAAGTTGGGAAAAAACTGTTGTGCAACACAAAGAACCGAGATTTAGGAAATGACAGTAATCACCTGAGTGATCAGGAGAGTGATTAGGTGAGTGGAGGACAAAACAATAGCAGACAGACAAACAAAGAGGAGAACAGGAGGACACCCACAGACAATGAACCGATGTTAATAGAAAAACGGCGGCAAGCAGACTGGTGGGCAGACAGATGTGAGGATAGGTCGGGCTAATGCAGACAACAGGATATAGAATTAGGAATCATAGGCAGACAATTGAGAAGAGATAAACTACAGTGTTTGATGCAATGAAAAGTGTTCAAGGTATCATGTGAGAAGGAAAGGAAAAGAAAGGGTCTATTGTATTGGGGGTTGTTGCCAGATATCCACATACTGTACCAACCTCATACGGCTCAAGTTGCAGCTTTTCTGGTGATTCTGCATTTCATGTGGATTCATTTTTTAAAGCAAGTTCATACATTTCTTTCAGAGTGGGTTTGTGGCCGGAACCATTCTTTAGCAGAACAGGCAGTAAATGCAGTAAATGTGCTGAAAGCTTCTCATTGCTGGTGCTTTTCACACTAACAGGAGAGAAAGGGTGCCTTCCTGGAGCTCTCTGGCATGCTGCTAGACTGCACCCTTGTGGTGGATGATTGGAACTATAATATTGTTTTCACAAGAAAGAACCAACAACAATATTATAGTTATAAAAAATGGCAAAAATTTTCTATAACTTTTTATAGCAAACATTTCTGATGCTGAAAGAACATTTATACTAACTGAATGTAATTTATTATTATTATGCTAGGTTTAAGTTTGTATGGCGCGCATTGCATTCACCAAAGAAAGAAAAAAATTAGCAGTCTTATCCTGTAATTATGAGAACCAGATCTAAGTTGTGTTGTGGCTTTTTGCAACCTTGTTTCTAAATTGTCTCAGGGCAACTTTACATTAAACTTTAACTAAAATATTTTTGACACTGCAGCCAAACTTATTCAAAAGCATCTCTTAACTTCTTATTTTGAACATCTCATAATTTTTAAATTTCAGTCAATCACTAGGCAAAATAATTTTTATTATGTTTTACTGTTCTGTTATTGTGCCTTTCTGCCTGCATTAGTCTCATTGGTTTATGTTTTATTGTCTTATTTGTTAGATATCTAAATTAAAATCTATCTATTTCTATCTATTTTTCAATAATCTGTAAAGCACTTTTAATTGTGTTAATCTACAGAAAATGTGCTGTATTCTATTGATTATTTGATTAATTGATTGAAATGACATCAATGCCTGTTTTTTGTCTTGCTGCTTTGGACAGGTTATCATCTTGTCCTGAGCAGATGGGTATGGAAATCTAATCATTTTTCACAGCCATTTATGCTGCTATAATAAATCAGCAATTTACTTGCTTTGTTGCATAATAATATTTATAATAATTTCAATATCGGATGCCTTGCTGCATGAAAAACTGCTCGTTTATAAAATAGTTTGTAAAAAGCTTTAGCTCACTAGCTTTAAAAGACTGCCTATAATAATAATAATAATAATATGTCAGTGTTTATTCTGCTGCAATTTGTGTTTTTATTATGATAAATTATGTAGGTGGCCTATTCTGTTCATGCTCAATTAGACCCTCTGTTTTTATTAGCTTACATTTTATTCTGCAAAGTGTTAACACTTTTTGTCACAAAAAATAAATCAAACAAATGTTTAGGCATTTGAAAGTATTTGAAAAAACATCTTATGTTGTCATAACTATCTCAGCCGCTTGCAGTATGTATGTTTGAACATTGCAAACTACTTCCAGTGACAAGATATAATGTATACTGTATACTCAGTTACTTCCGAATGGCACAGCAGGTCTCAGCAGATAAAACTTACATTAGAAAAAAGCAG
Organism: Channa argus; assembly: GCF_033026475.1. Lineage (NCBI taxonomy): Eukaryota > Metazoa > Chordata > Actinopteri > Anabantiformes > Channidae > Channa > Channa argus. The sequence continues at coordinate 19,406,378 of NC_090216.1, forward strand.
CTTGTAGTCTCATTTTACCAAAAACTGTTGGTGCGTGTCTGTGCATGTTTGGTTAAAATATCACTCAGTGAAGTGAAGGAAAAGCTTCAGAAGTAGTTGGCTCTCAAGATTCTTGCAGTGAAGCTGTGATCATCTAGCACTGAACAGGAGCCCTGCATCAGTGGTGGATGATGTACTCAAACTGTATTTTACACTCAGTACCCACTGACATTTCTACTTAAAAATTAAAAATTAAGTGCATGATTTATATCAGAGTAAATCAGCAGGGACCAGCTTGCATTGCAGTAAAACAAAGAACTCTCATAGCACTGCATTACATTTGCCCCTTTCTGAGGGAATGACACAAAGAAGGAGGGAGGCAATGCCAAATTTAGTCAAGAAAATGTTTGGAGCGCTGGCTGTTATGATGTTTGACTTTGACATCACGTACAATGTTCATTTGAAGGTACACTTTACAATTCAGTTGCTCTATGTCTGGAAATAGACCATTAATTTGGCGGGTTTCAGTTTAGCTGTGTGCTCTCCTGCGCAGTGAATGCAGAACTCTGTATACAGGCCAAACTCAGCACAACACACCAAAGAGTAAATTTGCTGAATAGCGGCTCACTTTGAGCATTGATAATGTCATAAGTCTTTTATTTAAGGCTATGGAGGGACTAACAGCCTACCTGCACCTGGTTTAATGGACCAATTCCTGTCTCTTGTTTGCGTAATTTTCATAATTTATGAAATTATTAAATGTGTAAAATAACGAAATTGTAACACAACTTTGATTAAAAATGTAGTGAAGTAAAAAGTATAGATATTTGCTCTTAGATGTAGTGGTACTGTATGAGCCAACCAGGGTTTCTTCAGTTTTTGTTTTTTGTATTATGTATTATGAACTGTACTGTATTATTTGTTATGTTATGTTTGTGTACTGATGATATCATTACTTTTATAACCATATAGCTTTGATGGTTGTCTTTGTAGTTTACCTTTTAACTTTGTTGTCAAGGGAACAATGCATAGCAAAGGGTTTGTTACAAGAGATGCTGTTCAGCTCAGCTACTGAAGGGAGCAGATGTGACACAGTAACTGGAGCAGAGGAACTGACAAGGTCGTACGGACCACAAGAAAGTAGAAGAAAAAGGTTCAGTGTGTAGCTGTGGAGGCACACTGTTTCTTACCAAGTTCTTTGAGTTCAGCCATACTTTGAGAAACTTGTTTGAAGAAACTGTTTGTGCTTGTGAGATTACGGTACTTAAACGTGTATGTACAATTGATCTGTCATCAGCTAAGTTGAGAGGCAAATACGATAAATGTTCAATGTTCATCATAGATCAATCTCCGGAGTGAAGTATTTGCTGGAACCTCAGATTTGAGTAAGATCGCCTCTACATTAGTAAGAAACACCCTAGTGTAGTGTTTAGCCCTCTACAAGGGCAGAGAAGTTGATCCAGATAGTGTGGAGAAAGGACAGGCAAAGCCATGACTCAAGGCCATGGAAAATTCTTTGCAAAGGCTGATAGATGCAAGAAAGGCCAAGTGGGACTGGCTGGCGAAACGAAAGGGCGTGATGCGCTATTTAATGGAGGAGGACTGCGGTCTGGAGCTGGTGGAGAAACTGTTGATAGAGTTCAACCAACGGTTTGAGTTTTATGAAATAAATACCTCAAAGAATCATTCAGTGAGCTTAACCTCGAAGAGGATATGAATACCGATCAGCAAGGCTGGTTCGCGCTGAGGGTAAATTCAATCAAAAAACTTGGTGACGATGTTGCTTGTTGGATAAAAGCGGTGCATCAACGTCTTAAGGAAGCAGGCCTCGTTACGTCATGTGGTTTCAACGTCACCAATAACAACTTCAATCTTAGTCAGTCTGTCAGTTATATGCTAGTTATAAAGTATCTGTTGCTGTCAACGGGGCTGTGAGTAAGCAAGAGATACAACTGTTAAGGGGTGTTTTGGTGCTGAATACAGTGGGAGTGTAAAGGCTGAGGCTCGCCGCTGTGATTTCCAAGAACACAATGTTAACCAGTTTACAGCATCAAAGGATCAACATGTTTCATTAAGGGATACTCCGTGTCAAAACAACTTTACCGAAATTCCAGATAAACACCACAGGTTTTATGCTCAAACTCCTCAAACAATTCCTACCTTTACTTAAGATCCTTTAGACTATGGACTCTTCATCAAAACATTTGAGTACGGGGTGGAGAGTAAAACTGGGGTTGACAGTGATCGGCTCTACCTTTTGGAACGGCATACTGATGAAAAACCCAGGGAGGTGGTTCAAAGCTGCTTTCACATGGAACCAATTAAAGGTTCCATGTGGCTTACAATCTTGGTAAGAAACATGAATGCAAGGTTAAGTTTATAGATGTAGTTCAGTTTGTAAATGACGAATCCCAGATCTGACTGCATCCTTACTGTTTTGGCAAAAGTGACAATATCTGGTCTTAGACACCTCAAGTGTAATCAGTAAGGAGCTTCAACATCCAGAATGTCTTTTAGGGTTTTATTATCTTGCATGAGAGAAGTACATCGACAGAGTTTCAAGCCTCCATCCTATGCAGTTCTAAACTTCATACATCACACATTAGTTTTATAACCTTCTATTTCTGGGCAGAACATTCTCCAACCTCAGGCTGCTTCCAGCCCTTTTCTCCTTATATGGAAACTGTTTCCCTTTTCAGCACTTTGATAAGCACCTGTGAGCATGGAGTGAATCTGGGTCACTACAGTGTGGGATAGTCTGCTGTTAGACAATAACTGACCTTGGAGCAGTTCTGCAAACAATGAGCAACTTGTACACTGAGTACAATTTGCCATTATAACTAGATAAAATGCTAAGAGTAAAATGCAATCATTTAATCATACTTGATTTTCCATCACACTTACTATGGGGACAAAGAGTCACCTAACGAGTCCTTCAGGTACCAGTTAGGGAAGGTAGGTAGTAATCAAAAGTGCTTTACCACTACTGGAAAGCAAGTGACTACTCAAAAGGAAGTAAGTGTAGAGCCTGGCTTTAGTAAGGCAGGCCCTTCCAGTACCATCGAAGCCTCACCCAAGCCTTCCAGTACCATGAAAGCCTCACGTGAGTCTTGCCTTTTTTGCCATGAGGGCCATTACTTTTTGAGCACTGTAAAAAGCTAGAATACTTCTTAAAAGGGTAAGAGAGTTCCTCAGGAGAGAAAGCTTATGCTTCAGGTGTCTGAAACCAAGACATGAGTAAGTTCTGTCAGGAGGAGGTAAACTATCCTTTCCACTCAAGGACGCACCCTACTTTGCTGCACGTGAAGAGCCAGAAGCATAGACAGTCCATGGATGGTGATGAGGCAGTGATCAGCGGATTTGTGAACGGCAGATGTACACATAACTTTGAGGCAGAGTCTGGGAGCACAGAGGGCATTCTTGCCATAGTTCCTATCAGAATGAAGACAAAAAAGGGCAACAAGCAATTACTTCGTATGCCTTCTTGGATACTGACACCAAAGCTACGTTTTGCAAAGATGAACTTCTTAATAAGCTGAATTTACATGGAAAAAAGGTTAGCTTTCTCCTTACAACCATGGGGGAAAACCAAGTTGTGACCAGTAACATGGTGACTGAGTTGGAGGTAAGTCACCTGGAATTGAATAACTTCATAGAATTAAGTGGTGTTTTTACAGAAGGGTATTCCAGTGAGCAAGGATACGATCCCATGACAAGAAGTAGATAAGTGGCAACATCTTAAAGGAGGGCAAATACCTCTCATAAGTGCAGACATAGGGTTGTTGATTGGAACTAATGTTGCCGAAGTGATGAAACCAAAGGAAGTCATTCCTAGCGTCAACAAGGGGCCTTATGCAGTTAGTACTTTGCTGGGTTAGACGGTCAATGGGCCACTGAAAGAAGGTGGTTGCAACAGAATTGTATATCTGTTGCCAAGCTGGAAGACCTGTCAACAATTTCAATAAGATTTTCCTGAGGGTGGTCGAGAGGAAGAGTATGAGATGTCTAAGACCTGTCTGTTCATGGAAAGAGTGTCAAAATCCGCTATATTGGTAGATGGACACTACTGCCTTAATCTCCCATTAAAGGATTTGGACATTTAAATGCCAAACAATGGGGCCATGACAGAACAACGTGCTACAAATCTGAAGAGGAAGTTTCTCAGGAATCTCTCAGTTAGAGTGGATTGTATGCCTTCATGATCATATCATTATATGATCACCAAAAAATACCTAGGGTTCAAGATAAGGACCTTGGCTGCAGTGATGGAAAAGTTTGGTATATTCCTCATCATGGGGTGTACCATCCGAAAAAGTTTAATTCTCGTGTGGTGTTTGACTGTGGCGCGTCTTATCAGGGAACCTCACTGAATGAGCAGCTTCAGGGACCAAATCTTACTAGCACAGTAGTTGGTGTTCTGACTAGGTTTCATCAAGAGCCTGTGGCAATAGTGGCAGGTGTGGAGACAATGTTCCACCAGATAAAGGATTCGTCAGACTACGCTGACCTACTCAGATTCCTATGGTGGCCAGATGGTGACGTTAGTCAGCCGACGGAAGGCTCCGAACAGGTGATGCGCAGAAGACAACACACATTTGTTTAATGCCTGCACAGTAAATACGGTGCTGGGAAACTTATGTAGATGACTGTCTAAAATTGGTTGAAACTGTTGAAAAGGCTGAGTCTCTTTACCACAATTTGAAGACTTTATGTCAGATGGGTGGCTTCAGGTTAAATAAATGGATCAGCAACAATCGAATGGTGTTAGCAGCCATACCAGAGGAGGAGAAGGCGATAGAAATAATGGACCTAAATCTGGATTAAAATGCACTTCCAATGGAAAGGGTGTTGGGCGTGCAATGGTGCCATCATTCAGATCAATTCAAGTGTCAATTCAATGACTGACAGTACAGAGGTGGTAAAGTACATCAACAACGACACATCACGGTTTCGCATGTTTGTAGCTAATAGGGTGTCGGTGATTCAGCAGACCTCGACAGTCTCACAGTGGCACTACGTAAACTCTGGGCTTAATTCGGCAGATGGTGCATCAAGGGGACATAATATGACAGCCTTTTTGCAAAATAAGCTGTGGATATCTGGACCTGACTTCTTTACCCAGGCAGTCGAGAACTGGCCAAGGAACCCAGACTTGCAAGAGACTTATGTAGCCAATACTGAGGTGAATAAAAACTGTCACAGTGAATGTTCTACTACTCATCATGTAAACGCTTAAAGCCGGTCGTGGTGTGGCTACTATCGTTGAAAAAGATGCTTCTAACATCGTCCAGAAGGAGAAAGGAGCTGTTAGAAAACATTAACCAAGATATTCAGCTTCAAAGAAAAATGCTGAACTACAAAAAAGGAAGAAGAACCTAACTGTGGATGAGCTCCAGGAAGCAGAGGTTGAAATAATTTGTCACTGCCAGCGGATGTTTTCCGTATGAAATTTCGGCTCTGCTATAAAAGGAACCAGTGAAACGGAGCAGCCACATACATAAACTTCATCCATAAACTTAAGGGCCTGGATGTCTCACAATTTTTTACTTGGAAACTCAGACAAAACTGAAGCAATAGTATTTGGGCCTAAAAATCTCAGAATTATGCTATCCAACCATATAGTTTCTCTGGATGGCAATATCAGGCCGCTTCCCCCCATATACATGAGGTGATGTAAATTTGGCACTGGAAAAGTTGACCTGACCACAGGGACCACACAGTTTTTTTGTTTTTAGAGGCCAGGGTGTGTGCAAAAAAACAAATGGTGGTATTTATTAACAAAATATTAAACAGAGGCAAAAACCAAAATCCCGGTCAATCAACCAAACTTAAATTAAACGTACCAAAGCAAACAAGGCATCTTTAAGAACCACTGCCAGCAAGCTGAAAAGGGGGGGACGCAACCCCTATCCATCTAACTACTGTGTGTAACAGACCTCATATGTGAGGGCTGTATGCAGATATGTTGCTTACAGTACCTGTAAACAACACTAAAATTATGAGATGGACGACTTTGGTCTGTTTTCTTCCCCTGCTTCAGCCAGATGTAGAGAAGTAGAGAGAGAGCTGCAGGCCGCTACGAACGTCTCACCTGGGTGACAAGCCCCCTGTGGCAGGAAGTGTGTACTACCTCTCCAAACAGATATTCAAATAAATGACATGTTTGGTTTTTTTTGTTTGTTTGTTTTTTTATTATTACAACGTGACCACACGGTGCTGTGGGTCACATGCTCGCTGACAAAAATGGAAATGGCTCCTGACATTTTGAACTTATTACTCTCATCAAAATAAATCAAAACATCATCCACATTTGATAATTACGTTCAAAACAATGGCTTGGCGTAGGTGTAAGGTATGTATGGGTAGTAAGGTGTCAAAGCCGTGTGTGTTAGATCATAGTAGGGTGCTGTCCAAGCAGGTATGTATGGTGAAGGGAGAGTGGTTACTGTATTGGCTGAGGGGTGAGGCTGAAGTGAAGGTTCACCTAATGTTTGGTATGTGAAAATCTGCCTCGGCCTCCACTCTCTTGATGACTTTCTAACCTAACTAGCTTAACCTAACTAGTAGGCCTCTCCTTTTCCTTTCCAAATGGAAGTATGTACAATTGATCCATCATCAGCTAAGTTGAGAGGGAATTTACAATAAATGTTCAATGTTTATCATAGAACGATCTCCGGAGTGAAGTATTTGCTGGAACCTCAGATTTGAGTAAGATCGCCTCTACATTAGTAAGAAACACCCTACATTAGCCTCTAAATTAGTAAGAAACACCCTAGTGTAGTGTTTAGCCCTCTACAAGGGCAGATAGTGTGGAGAAAGGAGAGGCAAAGCCATGACTCAAGGCCATGGAAAATTCTTTGCAAAGGCTGATAGATGCAAGAAAGGCCAAGTGGGACTGGCTGGCGAAACGAAAGGGCGTGATGCGCTATTTAATGGAGGAGGACTGCGGTCTGGAGCACCCCCATTATTTGACCACAGGGTCAGTCCCTGTGGTCCGTGGATGACTACCTTTACCAACTGAGCTACAGCTGCCCAGTGCAGATGTCAAGCTTGTAAACTAGCAGAATGATAAAAAATCATTTTCTTTGTATGTCTGAGAGAAGTCACAGTAATTGGTATTATATTTTCGTTTTTTCTTTGTTTCAACATGAGAGCGTTGTAAGAGACTTGCACGGAACATTTTGGTTGGACAACTACAGTTAAGGTGAATTTAAATGTCATTTTAGTTTTTAGTAGTAAGTCTGGCTGAAGCAGGGAAAGAAAACAGACCAATGTCGCCTGTCTCATAATTTTACTGTTGTTCACAGGTCAGTAACAATACAATATATTTTTATTACTATAGCCATCTTTTAGGACCTTCATAGTGTAGGAACAGTATTGCCAACATTAACATTAGCACTGTGTTTCCAAATATTGCCTTGTGAGCAACCTACCTTCTATAATTTACTTGCAATATTCAATAACTAACGGCCTCCCTCGATCATCACCATCGTAATAACTAAATTAGCTAAATTTAACTACTACTATTAAATCTACTATTTCCCCATTAAGGTAATTAAGAACAGTAACTAGACATATGGCATCAAGCAAGCAACAGTAAAACAAAATGCACAAGGACACACATATGAAAACAAATGCAAAGTAGAAAGGAAATGACTTCACTTACTTGTACACGGAGATAATCCAACCATAGAGCAGACTGTAAATTTGTTATGATATTTTTAATGGCACAAGCTAAAAGCTAGATGAGCAGTAAATTAGAGCAGTAAAGTAAAGTACTAAATGCAAAGTCCATTGTAATCTACAAGCCCAAATTCAACATCCCAAAAGTTGGGATAATGTGTAAAAAGTAAATAAAATGAGAGTGCAATGATTTTAAAATCTCATCAACGCATATTTTATTCACAATAGAAAATAAACACATATAAGATGTTAAAACTGAGACATTTGACTATTTCATGGAAAATATTAGCTAATTTTGAATTTGACAGCAACACATCTTAAAAACTTGAAATAGTGGCAACAAAAGGCTGGAAAAGTAAAGATGTATAGAGAAACTCCATTAATTCCAGTGGAGAGGAAAAACTCCCTTCAACGGACAAAAACGCGCACTGGAAATAAGACAGCTCAAAAGCCGGGGACACCTGCAGAAAAGGGACAGAGAGAGGGAGAAAGAGAAGGAGAAAGACAACTATGGGAGAAAACACACAAAGTTAAGGTAAATTCTATTCTAGATTTTATAGGAAGCCAATGGAGAGAAGCTAGTTAAGGTAAAATATGATCTGTCTTGCTAATTCCAGTCAGCACTCTTGCTGCAGCATTGTGGGTTAATTTCAGGCTTTTTAAGCAGTTACTGTGGCATCCAGTAACTCTTTAGTAGGGAATAACAGGAGTCCAACCTAGTAACAAATGCATGGACTAGTTTTCCTGCATCACAGGATTTTCCTAATTTTGGCAATGTTCTGTAGGTAGAAGAAGGCTGTTCTAGAGAATTGTTTTATATGTGATGTAAAGGACAAATCCTGGTTCCTTGCAGTAGTACTAGAGGCCAGAGTTATGCCATCTGTGAAAGGTCACACACTTCCCTTTTCCACTAGTCCCCAGTTGAGAATGTAGGTCCTGCCATTGTTATTTGGTGGTGGTTGCACTAAATAAGATATTTAGTTTGGATATTGTCCATTATTTAAAGCAATATGTGTTATTTTTATGTGATTGAGTTGACCCCCATACTTACATATGGAGGGTCCCACAAGGGGGCACAAGCCAATGTCTTCTTGTGCCAGTGTGATAGAAATTTTCCCTCTTTGAAGAATTGTAGACAGAACACAGCGTGATGAACCATCTCAGTTTAATACATGCCGGCATGGAGAAGAACACATGGATGTTGGTGTCTTCTGACTTGTATTTCTCAAATCCCTTCTATTTATACTCGAACCCAAAACAGCAACCACCCTCACAAAACATGACTGAAGAAACCAGGTCCATGCAGTTGACAGTCACCATTCTTGTCCCTTTTTAGGTTATCTAACAATGTCAGTTGTGAAGCATCTGACTTTATTATGTTTGCACCGTCTTGTAGATCTTGTGACCCCAGGACCCACTATCTACTACATTGCAAAGTGCCTCCTGTGATCTTAAGCAGTCCTCTAAACATGACACAACCTGTGACTTCTTGTCCTCTTTGTGACCTCTTCAATAAGCCCATCTTGGTTGACTATTTGGTAATTATCTAACCATATGACTAAATTTACTCTATTCCCCCACACCAGTCCCCAGTCTGGATAAATGCAGAGGATTGTGTGAGGAAGGGCATCCAACACGCCAAATTAAACATGCTACTCATGACTTCTACACCGAATCTGACTTCCATCGCGGCCCAGGTTAACAACGACCTCCACCAGTGCTGTTGACCTACAGGGTGCTGGTGGAAATTGGGCTACTTTTGGTCAAAAAAGGAGAGGTGGAGGGAGGCTGAGAGAGGGCTGAGAGAAGTTCATAGGCAGAGAGAGAAGAGTAAAGCCAAGAGTATAGGAACGACAGTAGAGACTTTAATTATGGGACAGGGAAGGCTAGCGAGTGGGCTTGACCTGATGCAGAGAAGAAGATGGATATACTGTGTGTTCCGGAGGTGGAAAGGCAAAGCTCAAAGCTTAGCAGTAGGGTTCAAGTTATTTTACTATGGGTTTGATAGAAAGAGAAATGGAGTAGGAGTTATCCTGAAAGAGTTTGCATGGAATTTTCTAGAGGTGAAAAGAGTATCAGACAGGTTAATGAGTTTGAAGCTGAAATTCAAGGCGTGATGTTCAATGTTGTTAGTGGTTATGCCCCACAAGCTAGGGATTGAGTAAGAAGAGAAATAGAAATTCTGGAATGAGTTAGATGAAGTGATGCAGAGCATCCCCAGAGGTGAGAGAGTAGTGATTGGTGCAGATTTCAATGGGCATGTTGGTGAAGGTCACAAAGGTGATGAGAATGTGATGGGCAGGTTTGGTCTCAGGACAGGAATGCAGTAGGACAGATGGTGATAGACTTTGCAAAAAGGATGGAAATGGCTGCTTTCTTTCAGAAAAGCCGGGAACATAGGGTTACATACAAGAGCGGAGGTAAAAGTACTCAGGTGGAGATCTTGTGTCGACATTGTAATCTGAAAGAGATCAGTGACTGCAAAGCATTGGTAGGGGAGAGTGTAGCCAGACAACACAGAATGGTGGTGTGTAAAATGACCTGTGGTGAGGACGATAAAGAGGACTCAGGCAGAGGAGAGGATAAAGTGGTGGAAGTTGAAAAAGGAAGAATGTTTCATAGTTTCAGGGAGGAGATCAGAAAGGGCTCTGGCTGGTCAGGAGGTCCTTCCAGATGAGGGTCCACTAGTAGTTATCGGCTTTATGCAGCTTGGGTGATTGGAGTTTTGTTACTGTGTCACTAAATGAATTTTGGAGTTATTTTACAAATCAGGGATTGGAGATTCACTACACCTAAATTCTACGCATTCACTACCAGGCTTATGTTACGGATCCAGACCACTACATCTAACTCCGCAGAACACTGTTGTCTACCCCCTTAACAAATCACTCTTCCTTATTGCATCCAAGGATCTACCTCCACTGCCTGGACCATACTCCACTCTTCCCCATAAGACCTCTCTTCCAGACTCTGCTTGTGTCCCCAATCACTCGCTCGCTGTCTTGCTCATTTTAGACTTCATATCCTACAAGTCATTACTGAGTTTCTCATTGTGTGTTCTCTCTCATAGACTCCAGTCTACTATAAGTGGAGTCTACCACCACTCGCAAAGTGGTGTTGTACTCCAGTCAACACCACTTAGCGAGTCGGGGGGCTTACTACATCTCCATCCTGCTTTGCCAACTATCTTCTTGTTTTTTTAATAAACCTCTTAGGTAGAAAAGTGCAGACCATTTACCATAAGAGAGAATCACTAAAATTGCAAATGAAATTGGCATCTTTCTAGAGCATTAAGGTACCAAACCATTCTTGTGATGTTCAGAACTTTTAAAAGCCACTTCAGCCTTCGGCCACTTTATCTGTTGGTTGAATATCAGCCATTTGTACAGCCAAATGTAGAAAACTAGCAAAACTAAAACAAAAATCTATTAAAAATATGACATTACTTAACACTTAATATTGCCACTGTGTTGGCTCCTACATTGTCAGTTATTAAAAAACATCTTTCCAAAAGACTTCACATAATATTTGTCCAATACTTTACTTACAACATGCTGAAGGGATTATATATCTCATCTGGCCCAGGAACGCTTTGGAATCCTGCCAGAAGAGCTTAAAATTGCTGAAAACAAAACATTCAGGGCTTAGCCTAACACTCAGCCTGGTCCCCCAGCAAAAAGACCCAAATAACTCAATCATGTAACTCCAACCTAAAAATGCAGGCTTTCGTACCAAAATACATACAGCTGAATTTACGTGACAGATGTATAATGTTTTTTATTAAAAACTGTTATTATTATTATTACAACAAGCAATAAAGTTAATGATTAAATGCAAACTTGCAGGCTTCACAAATGTGGTGTAAATTATATTTATATTGAAATATATATATATATATATATATATATATATATATATATATATATATATATATATATATATATATATATAGTGATTACTTGATTGTGACAGTTTTACAGTTTTGTTCAATCCTACAGTTTTGAACAACTAAAAATAAAAGCACCAGTGTAAGGTTGTAGGGACTGAGTGTTTCGCTGTTGTACAGACTGTTAGGCCCCTTGTGGCTAAATTGTGATTTTGGGCTATACAATAAATATGTAATAAAACGTGAAAGTCCAGTCACTGGTCCCGTCCCCCGGTTTCCTGTTTTTTTTTTTTTTTCATTGTCCGCGTAAAGAGATGAAGAATGAACAAAGTGTCAGTTTTACAAGAGTGTTAGACCGACTTAATGAAAATAAACACAGCATGACATAAACGGACCTTTTTAGTCTTTTTGTTTTTGTTCATGAAGTTTTATCATGCACGAGTAGGAGTTAACATGGTTTTGTATCGCTAACAGAAATGTTACTTTCGCTTTCTTGTAGGCTAAAAATGTATTTCCTGTATGGCTTTTATACTAACACTCAAGGGAAAATATACTGCAAACATTTTTACTTTTATTATGTACCTGGCACAATAAAATTGTGTTTTCTAATTATGTTTTCATTAATTTCATAAATGTTGTTTCTTTCAGCCTGTGGTTGTGTTTTAAGGGCAGATTTTAAAGACCCTATCCTGGAATTTTTTTCTTAAATGAATACCCTTTTAATGGCACAGGGGTGAAATATTTTTTCTCGACAATTTATGGATGTTGGTACCCTTTAAAGATATTGCGAAGAACCCCGTGAACCCAGCATCTGCTCTTTTGGCTCCATACACTTTCCGTCCGATAGTCTCGCCCTCTACATAAAAGGCGGTTGCGCATCCTCAGTCGATCTTCTCCCACATTAACCGGCGAAAGTTCTCCCTGGGCTTGTCTTTGCTTTTGTAACGTACATTGGTTAAAATGTAAGTTTTTCTAGAATGGACACTTCTACGTTTAAAGCTAGAGTGACGTTAATGCTTAGTGTTTCTATTAGTGGGTGTAGAAGTCAGTTGTAATAATGCTAAGTCGATTAGTCTAATTTAAGTTAACCCTGTTTAAACACAGCATTTTGATGGTACTGACTGACGTTATGCTGTATGCTTTTTGCCCATTCGGTCTTGTGATCGCGCCGCTCGCTTGATATTGTAGCAGCAGTGCTTTTCGCAGGGCCACCAACAAAAGACCATGTGGCTCTGTGTAAAGGACTCGGCCTTTACACAGTCAGGAAGGACTCAATTTTCACCCAGTCCGGCGAGGAATTAATTCACGGTTTTGTTATGCAACGTTAGCGTTAATAAAATTGAACTAATGCGGTATCTGTTCGAAAAAATACAACTAATTTTAACCGGAGTTGCCAGTAATGGCGCTGAAAAAACCGGGTGTCGAGGTCAGCTGGCAAACGAGACGTCATTATATGCTAAGGTCTGATTGCGTGCTGTTGTACGTTACGCACGTGTCATTCAGAAAGCGTCCAAAGCTGCGCTGCATTTACGCATCAACTACACATTTTTGAATTTGGTCCTGTGTGCAGAATTTATATGACTATGTTAACTTTAGCCCAAACCTTAATTAGACCTGATTTAAATATCCCGATCACAATTTATTAAACTCCAAAACCCCAAACAAAGATTGTGGATTTCTGCCAGTTGTAATCATTTGTATACCCGACTATAGTACCGCATTTGCACTACATGCATTAAAGCTACATTATACTAATGGTCCTGATCGTAATGCAACCACCTTTTTTGTATGGGCTAGTTAGGAGTCGGGTTAGGTGCACAGAAACATGCAAAGCGCTATCTAAAATTTTTATTGATATTTTGTGTTCAGACAACGTCGATATATATATATATATATATATATATATATATATATATATATATATATATATATATATATATATATATATATATATATATATATATATATATATATATTATTTTTTTTTTTTTAAAGACCATATTCAGATTCACTAATACCATTGGTTTCTCTGTCTGCCAAGGGCAGAGCTTGGCTCCTCACGCACAGCTAATTGGCTTTGGTTGCAAGCAGAATAGTGGCAGGCAGCTCAGGAAAGTGAAACTCATTACTGTAAAATGGCCACTTATGGTAGTGGACCCATTGGTTAGACATGACAAAAAGGTCTAAGGATTATTTGTCAAAGGCCTGATAAAAGGGCAAAAAGGATATTTAGCTTTGCCCTGGTCTTCCTTCAAAGTTGCACGTTAAACTTGTTATGACCACATTAGTACACATAGTGCTGAAGTTGCATGAATCTGCGTGATTATGGCTTAATCTTTTTAATATAAAAAGACAAAACTTGTTTGAAAGATTAATTGAACCTAAACCTAAAGTTAGTATTGTAAACATTGTAAAGGACAACCCTTGGAGCACCGTACCCTACCTCTTGGGATAAAACCAGTTTCTATTTTTACCAAACTCCAATTGTGGACAATATTTACGAGTGTCTCGATTTCCAAAATAGAAGAAATGTCCTGTAGAAGAGGTATTCACCTCTTTTTTGGAAAGTCTATAGCATCAACAAACTAGTGAATCCCGGTTGCAGACTAATAAAGATTCAGTGTTTGCTTATCATTTGAATATGAATTTGATTCCTAAAGCTCATACTTTTATTTTATTTGGGTTTAAACTATACTGAATTAAAAAATGTAATTACACATTTAATTTCCTTAAATGTGTATCACTCAAATTTGCTTTTCCAGTGATTTATTTTTATTTTTTATTTTTTCCCTTCGACCAAACCAGCAACTAAAGAAAGCTGGCTAGTAAGCAAAACGGATGTTGCATACTTGTTTCAGGGCTTTGTTTAAGCATGTCTAATTATAGTACTGTTGGGTGGAGTAGTAACAATGTGCAAGCTGCCAAAAACATTAATTATTTTTTTAAAAATGAGAACCTAATTTGGGACTGTAACTCTAAATTTGTGGTTTTGAAACTGCAGTTAAAAACAAACTGTTAAGGCTCTTCCCTGTGGGATAGGTGAGTCAGTCCAGTTTAGTGATATACCAACCTGAACTGTACAGCCTATGCTTTGGCTCTGCAATGGAGTTTAGGGCCTTTGCCAGCTGGAAGCCAGCCCCAGCTGTGCTAGTTGCAAAGAAAAGTGTCGATTCTTCAGATTGCAATTGTCTTCATCGTCTCTCTCCTTTTTTTTTTTTTTTTTTTTTTTTTTTTTTAAAGCATCATGGCTGAACTGAAAGAACGCACATTCATTGCTATCAAGCCCGATGGTGTGCAGAGAGGCATCATTGGAGAAGTCATCAAGAGGTTTGAGGCCAAAGGCTTTAAACTTGTCGGTATGAAGATGTTGCATGTGAGTGAACTGCTTTTATGCTTTAATGCATTTACTCATGTGACTGTGACTGTAGTACACAACTGTCTGCAGAGCAATGGTTAGACTCTGCAGACACGATAATGTGTCATTACTGTACGCACAGTAAAAGACATCCACTGAACTGATTAGCCTACTTTGCTATTCCTGACTGTAGCACAGCCGGTTGTCTCTAAATCTGTTTCCTGATCTGCATGGATACCATGCAGATCTAGATCCCTAACTCCTGAAAATCAAATGTAAGAATAGGTCTTATTTTTAAAATATGGTCTTAAAGACTGTGCAGACTTGTTGATTAAGATTCCCAATGGATTTAATGTGATTTTGAAAAATTGATGATCAACAATAATATTCATCCCCATTATTTATGAATGTTGTGAGGGGAGTTCAGAGCTCAGTTGGTAAAGTCGTCCACTGACCACAGGGTGAGTGGTTCGATCCCCGGCCCTGGCTATAGATGTCGAAGTGTCCCTGCGCAAGACACTGAACCCTTAACAGCCCATACCCCTCCCCAGCTGTGCAGTGCCAGTCCTCTCTCTCTCTATCTATCTATCTATCTATCTATCTATCTATCTATCTATCTATCTATCTATCTATCTATCTATCTATCTATCTATCTATCTATCTATCTATCTATCTATCTATCTATCTATCTATCTATCTATCTATCTATCTATCTATCTATCTATCTATCTATCTATCTATCTATCTATATTCAACAGTACATTTATTGGAAAAATGTATATAGTAATATTTTCAATACTTGAATCAGCCTAAGTGAGTCCTAACTTTCTACATTGTTTCCACAGTAGAAAGGGCAACTGATTTTCTTTAAGGTCATTATGTAAGAAATTAAGGTAAAATAATAGGGGTTGGGCGATGCATTGACATAATTTATTATGTAAATACATTGATTAATGTCACATGCATCACAAGTTTCTACAAGTATCTAGTGAGAGCATGGAGTTCAATAAGTGAGCATAACTTGACCGCAATCATATGGTAGTAATCTAAGCAGAGACCAAACAAAATGGTGCTTTCCAGATTATTTGGTGTTGAATTGCTAGATGTAGACTGCCCCACATTCATTTAACTTGAGTGGAACAAGCTTTTTATTATACTCTTTATTAAGACTAAAAGCCTATAGTTTTGTCAGTTAAGACTGGCTGACTTGTTTGGTGAATAATGGCAGGCAGTGCATACATATTTTTTTTGTAAGAAAAGATGATTTATATTTTTAGTTTTATTCAATGAATAAAATAAGTTTATTTTCCAATTAACAATTTACTAAAAATAAAGATCTTAATGGTAAAACCTATGTATAAATTGATTGCCCCCAACAAAAAATAGTCTATCCATACTGCAAAACAGCTCCCATACTAAGAGAGTAAAGGACATTAACAATAATTGCTTAATTAAAATCTGGTGTCATTGAGGCAGCAGGAAGGTAAAGTAAAAAGTGCAGTGACTCAGGGCGACTGTGGCGCGGGAAGGTAGTGATCGTCCACCAATCCTGCAGTTGCTGGTTCGATCCCTGGCTCCTGTGGTCACATGTCGCAGTGTCCTTGAGCATGACCCTGAACTCCAACTTACTGTAGCGTTGTGAATTTTTTTTTTTTTTTTTTCCAGTATAGTACTTGTACTTGGGTAGCACCAAATAATTTTTCCTGTTTTACAGCTGCATTAAAAGCAACATGTTGAATATTGTAGTGATTTTAAAGTGCAGCAAGTCTTAAGGGACTTTAAGAAAACTGACTTGTCCCCTCTGCTACAGGCCTCTGAGGACCTTCTGAGGCAACACTACATTGACTTAAAGGACAGACCATTTTTTCCTACACTGATTGCCTATATGAGCTCTGGTCCGGTTGTTGCCATGGTAAGACATTGTCTATTTCCTGACTATGATTGCTAGCACTTTCATAGCAGTCTTGAAAGTCTGCGTGCTCTGCTAACTGGCTATTGTGGAAACTACATAATCAATGTTAGCTTTCTGACAGTTTTAACAACAAAAACACTGAAATTCTAACTAGAAATTATCCATAAAGTGTTCCATATAATTTCACATTGTTATGTTACAGCCTTATTTCAAAAATGGATCAAATTCATTATTCTCAAGATTCTACAAACGATACCCCATAATGACAAGTTTGTTTGAAGTCTTTCCAAAATTAAAAATGTTTTCTAGATTTTTTTTTTTTTTTTTTTTTTTTAAAGTATTCATGGGCTGTGCCATGACACTCAAAGTTAAGCATCCTGTTTACACTGATCGTCCTTGATGTTTCTACAACTTCATTGGAGTCCAGCTTTGGGAAATTCAGTTGATTGGACATGATTTGGAAAAGCATACACCTGTCTATATAACAGTTCATGTCGGCACGCAAACAGATCTATGAAGTCCAACAAATTGTCTGTAGACCTGCAATACAGCATTGTATCGAGGCACAGACTTGGGTAAGGGTACAGAAAAATTTCAGCAAACAGTAGCCTAAATGGAAGAAGTCTAGAACCACTAGGACTCTTCCTAAAGCAAGCCGGCTGGCAAAACTTAAGGATTATGGGAGAGAGGGAGAAGGGCGGTGACCAAAACCTGATGGTCACTCCAGTGTTTCTCTGTGGAGAGGAGAACCTTCCAGAAGAACAATCTCTGCAGCACTCCACTAATCAGGCCTGTTCGGTAGAGTGGCCAAAAGGAAACCACTCCTCAGATTAAATCGGTTATTTTCCTCAGGTGGGCTGTCATGTGCCTTTTTACTATCTTGAAATAAGGCTGTAACACAACAAAATGTGGAAAAGGTTGAGTGCTATGAATACTTCATGTAAATACTTCTATAATTCTGTTTATTAGAGGCTATAATGGGTAGTGGAGTTGTACTGCAGTTCTAACCACTATATAATTCACTCTAGTACAACTCCACTACCTCAATAATAAACATGGTAGAATTATTATTACTGACAGTAGTTAAAACAAATTATGCAAAATGGCATGGCAGACCTGCTGTTGAATTAAATTGTAAAGGTGTACTTAATAAAGTGGCCAGTGATTGTATTTGCTAGTCCTAGTTGGCTAAGTATCTTACATCATGACTCCGTATATTTTAGGTGTGGGAAGGCAAAGGTGTGGTGAAGACTGGTAGAGTGATGCTGGGTGAGACCAACCCTGCTGATTCCAAGCCTGGAACCATAAGAGGAGACTTCTGCATTGATGTTAGCAAGTGAGTGCTGTGTGCATTGGGTGCTCAACAGAGGTTGTCTGCAGCAACAATGACCTGTCTGGATATTTAAATTGTGGTTGTCTTTACAGAAACATCATCCATGGCAGTGACTCCGTTGAGAGTGCCAACAAGGAGATTTCCCTGTGGTTTAAAGCAGAAGAGCTGGTCAGCTACACTAGCTGTGCCTTTGACTGGCTCTACTAAGCCCCAACTCCTATAGCACTCCTCCAACACTGCTTGGACACCAGTAAGACTTTGACTTGTCTCTGGTACAGGTTTCCCCCCCTCTAGACTATAGGCAATCTCCCATCTTCATACTGAATCTGATCTCTAGAGGTCCATGTCTGAGTTGCATTCATTCCTGAGCTTTATCTGTAGAAACATCACATTCCTGCAGTTACAGTTGATGAATTGAAACTTGTCTTTGACTGTTTTTGTTAAAGGTGATCTGCTTTCCAATAAAACACAATATCAACTGTGTCTCATTGGTCCGTATTTACAGCACTAATGTTCACAATGTGATCCCATGCTGATTTGTAATGTAGTAGTTAAGGTCAAAAGATGGAGTTGAGCTGAGTTGGCAGGGAGCCACAAGATTGAATTGGCCCAGCACCATTATGAAATGTCATGGTTTGTGTGGGGTGGGTCTCCAACCAGGGATTGGTATACACTTTAGTCCTAGAAGATGATGTCAAAGTGTTTAAAGTTAAAATAAACACTGAATTTAAAACTTCTCAGCAGTAATGATAAACTGATGAAATGATAAAGGGGTGTAGCAACTTTTTTTGACTTTTTTTTTTTTTTGGCTAAACAAGATGTTTGATGTCCCTTCAATAATGCCATAAATTAATGAGCCATACCAACAACATTCTTTAGAAACAACTTGGCTTTTTAGTTGCTAATTTTCTTGAAGACATGGCAGCATTTAATTTTTCTACAATCCAGAATATGGATATCCTATACATTTTTCTAATTATAAAGTATATGTTTAGATTTTTAGGTGAGTGGTAAACAAAGAATTCAGAGTTTTTCAAAGTCATAAGCCTTTTTTATTCAGTGTAAAAGTCAGATTTTACAAAAAATTACCAGATACACCTTCACAGCCATGCAGAAACAGTTTGCAACACTGTAGTTTTTTTTTTTTTTTTTTTTAAACAAAGAAGCCATCCATTACAACCACTATTATGATCCAAACATTTGGCTTTATTTACAGTCTATCAAAGCCTGATCACAGCACAAACTTACCATATGAAAGAGAACTTGTATACACTATCAAAAAGATTTACAAACTTTAAACTGCAATCTAATAATGTACCTCAACTGTCAGTGTTGATATCAAGAGATTTTTAAGTATTAACAGATTTCATTTGTATCCAAAATAAAAATTTCACCATTACTCTATTAACTCACAATTATTTTCAGACAATAGTAATCACAATACATCAAATAATTTTTATCAAATATATATATATATATGTATATATATATATATATATAGCACCACAATATAATGGTTTAATATGACTGGGGGGTTATCACATACAAAGGACCCGTGTTAGTCTCCAAAGGGGGAAAAAAAATCAACTCCAATCACTGTTTCCCATAACTGCCTACAACATTGTTTAGGTGCAGGAAGAACTCTGAAACCACAATGGAGTTCTACTATGGAGGCTCATCTGCCATGGAAAAAGCTATGTTATAAATTGGAGTTACTAAACAAATTAAACATAAAAAATTCTTAAATTAGGTACACCTTGGTAGAGCCACACATTACATCTAGAAAAATGATTGTACAGTTTAGTTCACAACTCTTCATCTGGTACACTGAGCTAAATGTTTCTTAATACTCCATGAAGGAGAGGATGTACAGTTTTTGTTCAGTTTAACTGCCAACTGAGTAATATGTATTTTTTGTTAAGACAAATTAATAAACATTTGAAAACTACAATATATCCAATCAGACGTTTATATCTGCATCAATTTTTTTTCCTTTGTACCTTCCTTATAACACTGGAAGAGGAAAAACAGAGTGAAAACATCACAGTACAACATCAACACACAGCGCATTTACTTGCTCAGTGCACCCAATTCCAGACTAAATTTGCGGCCATCTCCAGCTACTGAAGACCAAACACTTTAGAAACAGGAAAAACAGATGAACCACAACAATGTTGATTGCGCATTTGAATAATTTAGGGAAAATCTATGAGAGGGTAGCAGCAATCAGTCCAGAAAGCAATATTTTTTTTTTTGTTGTATTGATATTAATGGTTTGCTTATTAACGTATCTGCTTCAAATTAGTTTAGAGATTAAAGAGATTAGAGATTCTTATTTGTAATGTTTTTTTTGGTATTAGAAACTCAGAATTTAGCTGAATTTTGCATTAACCTGATTAGGAGTCAAATTCAAAAGGAAACTGGTAGGAACAAATATTACACCACATTAAATAATAAAAGGAAAACAAGAAGTTCAAAAACAAAACAAAAGAGAAAAAAAAAGAAAATACACTGAAGCAATTACATAAAGTATCATATTATGGTGGGTTTTTTTGTGTTTGTTTTGTTTTTTTACAATTTTTAGTTGCTTGCAAGATTGTAGTTGACTCTTTGCTTCCATAGCACATGCACAAAATGGACAGGTGCCTTCCAAACCCAGGTGTTACAAAACAAAAAAAAAAACACAAAACTTCCTGAGAATTGAATCATGACAATTACTGGTAGAGAAAGAGAAATTACTGATTTTTTTACTTTTACTATCACTGAGAAGTTTACATGTGGTATGCATTTCAAGCCTTTGGCCATACAGTGAGTATTCTATATATGAACCCTTGCTCACAAAAATCAGTTAAATACTAATTTGTTAAATTATCTCATGTTATTGTTATTGTAGTTGAATATGACATTTGTGGACAATATAAGTTTTATTTTTATTATTAAATTTTATTATTGCATGACATTCAAATTAGAAGACCACCTCATGTGCTGTGATAACATTAATATGGATTATTCTAGGAAATCATTTGCATATGTTAATACACGGCCATATTTCACACTCTTTGTAGCTAAACATTGCTAGCATCAGGAGGTAGTAGATAAACAGCTGCAAAATCTAGTAAAATGAAAAAGGAGGAATCTTGTGTATATATAATATATATATATATATATATATATGCTAGATATCTATGCCACTTGATCCTGTTGTCTTGTGAATGCTGTAAAAGCAGTGCATTGTTCATGTTTAATTTTAATGTTATTCTGTGGCTCAGGTTAATCATCAACTAGCTTGCATACATATGGCTCTAAAATGAGAAGAACTTAAAACAACAAAATGTTTTGCATATAATTCTAACACAAGCACATTATTTATCACCAAAAAAAAAGCTTGATAATGAGACTGTTTAAGCACATTTTCCTGCTTTTTCTGCAACACAACAGGAATCCAACCTTATTTTTTCACTGACAGAAAAACCTTCACGCTACACATGCTGAATATAAAGTCGTGAGTGCCATATTTTCAGTGTTTAATCATATTAAATAATGAAGTCATCAATTTTAAAAAGCAGCTATACCTTAAGATTGAGATTTGCACCAAATAAAACCTTTAAAACAAAAATATTAAAATAATTACATTTTCTAATTAATAGTTGTTTCCTTGTTAACTTTTTAAAATGTAACTGCACAATTGTTTTTTAAAAGGATTTTCAATTTTATCTTTTGCAATTCCATTTCAATGCACGGCCATCACACTAAGACAAGACAGCTGGTTAATCGGAACTCCCGTTACTTCTCCATGGGTTGGTCTTCATTTAAATCTAAATAAATGTCTCCTTTTTATTTTAAAATAAAATTATTAAATTGGTTGGTTGTGTTTTCAGCTTCATAAGACCAAGTATCCTCCCTGACAGCAGCTGCATCCAATCTGTTAAACTGAAAGTATGTATTATGGACAGTGGGAATAATACTGTCCAACCTTATAGAGTATAATTTATAATACAAGTACAACATATGAGTTATTTTTCAATTTGTAGTTCTTTAAAGTAGGGTAACTAAAAAAATAAATAAAAGCTTAATTTCCACAGCTTCATCATTTCTGTTTGATAAACAAAAAACAGCAGATTTCTACAATGGCTTTTTTTTACAAAACAAGAAGAAAAATTTCTTGACACTCAGTAGCACTCCTTAAATCCTTGCTACTGGCAGCATAGTTGGTATTGTGGGAATTTTGGTTACTGTGATGGGTCCCATTAAGCTCTCACAGCTGCCAAACAGTAGATCATTACACAGTATGTTGCTCCCTTAATTATGCTTATCCTGGCTAATGCTGGAGTATTAAGAAAAAGTTGTATGTAGCTGAAGGATATTGTACACACCTTACAGATTTAAATAAAGCACAAAGCACGTGTATGGACGATTGTCTGCACTCTAACTCATTAAAGCTGCACCATTTAATTTTTTTCTCTAATCAATGTCATATGCAAAGTGGTGCAACGATCAAAACAAAAGCCAGACAAAAAAAGCAAATCTATTCTAAAGGTTGCACATGCACCTTTAATAAGGAAACATTTAAATGGCAAGGTGACAGGTTAATGAACTTATCTTTTAAAAATTTAACAAAACATCTAACTGTTGATTTTAAATTATGAAATTTTCTTGAGCTCTTCTTTGCCTTATATTACATCAAAACTACTATCAAACCAAATATGGAAACTACTAAAATCTCTGAAAAGCAGAGAAAATTCCCATCACAGTTTTCCAAATCAATAGTAATAAAAAATTTAATACAAATAATATGACTAAAATTCTTCCACTGTGGCATTTTGCTGATGTTGATAGAATTTGCAAGCTGGGGCTCCAAAAAAGCTCTACTATTGTTGGTCTTTGGTTCTGTAATGTTTGAATCAAAAATAAATGCAGCTGTGGAAATCCAAAATAGACAAATTTCTGTAATACTGAGCAGCAATGTCACAGGATCTCTATTGAAAACTAAATCCTGGATTTATACTCTATATGAATATAATCACTTTTGTTAAACAATGCACATTATGTTTCTCACACAGCCAGCCAAAAGTTTAAATGCAAAAGGAGCACATAAGGACAAGAACTAGAATTACCCAAAAAAAAACCAAACAAAAAAAAACTTCAAGTACTTTCAACAAAGTCCACGTGGCAATATTGTTCAGAAGACAATGATCAAAATATACACAACTCTGTTTCCACCAGCCTTATCTGTCCTCAGGCTGTTCAGTGGCTGACAATGACCTGGGAAGAAAAAAAAATAAGGAGGAAAAAATAAAAACAATTAAGACCTGGCTCAATAAATGATCCTCACAGTTTCTACAGGTCTCTGTGCGTGGCCCAGATTGTGGCAGAAGCTTGACAAACTATGTCAACAGGACAACCTATTTGTAAAGAAAGAGGGCTGTTATTTTATTAATCCAAATTTCTTGTCTGGATGTTTAAGACAGGAACAGAGAGAAATCTGATGTTGCATCACCCGTATGTCCAAATAACTGTGATCGTGGCACAACCCTGGGTGCTTTCCTGAACCTTCAATCATACAGTTTTTGCAGGTGAATATGGACAAACAGCTAAAAGGTTAAAAGGTTGTTCAGAGTGATGTTCCCATTTCAAAAGCCTGTAGCGTAGGTCTATGAGTGTGATTCGAGGCTAGTTTGACTCCACGTTCCTGACTCTTGCTGGGATTTTCCAGAGGTGTATCCTGCCCAAAGTCGCCCTGCTCTGTCCTGACCCTGTGACGTCAGGGCTCCTGTTTGATGTAGTAGCTGCCTGAGCCGTTGCTTTCCTGGTCAGAGGTGCCTTGTGAAAAGGTAAACTCATCAACCTCCGCTGTCTCTTCCTTCATTCGCATGAGAGACTCTACAGGTGGGGACAGAGACAGATAAGAAAGACAACAGCAACAAAGATAAGCCTCTTGTGTTCATGCACTTAAAATGCAGAAGGAACTTGTATTCCAGATGTTAATGCTAACTCTACATGCATGACAAGAATCAAGACAATTATTTAAATTAAAACACACTTGGCTACCAATAGGCAAGTGTGTACCAACAGACCTGCACTGACATGAGGAAATATTGAGGAGAGAGCAATGGCAGTGAAAATGTACAAAGAAAGGTAGATTTAACAGTGGAACCTGCTGCATCGTCAGCACCCAGCTTCAGAGCGAGGCCCTGTGAGCACCCAGAAAACTGTAAAAGCACCACTGAACTTCACAAGGCTCAGTGTCATGCTGGTTTGATCTTTAGTGTGATGTTACCTGATTTATGGGTTTGGTGATGGTGGGTTCGGGGCCAGGGCCGAGCACGCCCCTGGGAAGGGTAAAGGGGCGGACTCTGCTCTTCGTCCCCAGAGAAGCTGCTCCTCCTCCTGCCTGCCTGACTGAAGGGCCGTCGACCAACAGGAATCTTCCTTTCTAAACACCAAGCCAGACTTGGGTAAGCTACCAGGGGCTTATTACACAAAGGGGTTCAATTCAACTGGAGCACGTTCTCATTGTTCAGATAATGTATTAAGAAGTGAAGTATAAAAGTTCAGAGCTTAGGTGATTTATTTTATTTTAATTTAACCTCACACTGTTGCCACTTGACATACCCATATGAATAAGCCCCTGGTAAGCTATACTCACACTGCCAGACCCAAGTAAGCAGATGTACTATAAACTACTAAGAACAAAGCTACAAACACAGTAGCATGTATGTGTGAGCATGTATGGAAAACTTTAACTGCCAATATTTAAATTAAATCAGTTAATACAATTAGAAAAAGTACCTTAGGGTAAGTTAACACCTCTGTTCATGTTTCAACCATATACAAAAATATAAGCAGCCATGACAGCCAGACTACTTTGACACTCCACAACACTAGTGGAAAAATTTCTTATGGATAGGTGAAATTAAGGCAGAACTGTTTGGGAAGAACACAGAGTTTTTATTAAATGGAGAACTGTGTACTAACATGAACACAATCACAGCAATGAAGTATGATTTCGGTTATATTATTATTATTATAAAATTAGCATATAAACTTATTCCACTTAGTAATAACATTTTTACGTTTAGGTTGCATGCTGTGTCAATCAGATAAAGAACATATGATTATACAGCTATGCAATGATTATACAGAAAATTATTTGACAGTGGAGTTTAAATTATGCAAATGTAAACAAACATGCAATCATGATTGACAATTATATAATTTCAATATTGGCAGCTACAGACACCAAATAAAGTGCTTTAAATGTGTTTTGTGCAAATATTTTGCATTAGCATGTGCTCTAAACCTAAACAGGGGTGCAACACCAGGCCCTCTGCTCTCAAGTACCATAAGAATCTGAACCACTGTCTCCTACTCTAGTAATAAGTATACCACTCAATAGGCAGGAATTCTGTTGACTTTTTGTAAACTTCCTACAATGCAACACGGTGTCCAGTGTATATAATTCTGGAGACACTGAACAGTTGACCAATAAGAAAACAGCAGAGTTACCACCACAAATGTAGCCACAAAGTAAGAAAACAGGAAGTCAAGAAAAGGAAAAAGGAAAGCATTGAGTGGAGAGAAAATAACAGCAGCAAGGATTACTCACTTTTCTTTTGGCCTTTGTACTGCTGGGCCTTTTTCTTCTGCTTGGGCACAGATTGAGGCATGTCTCTGTTACCTGAAAGATAACCAATAGCATTGTGATTATAAAATAGTTGTGTTATTATGTGTATTATAGGAAAAACCAAAAACCCTGTATCACAGGTATATAGATTACGTAAAGCCATACACAAGTATTATTGGTGATGATACAATATGCCAGTTTAGTATAATAAGGCGCTCTGGTTTTCTGGATAGATATATAGAGATATAGAGAGATAGATAGAGAGATAAATGCCATAAGAATCTGAAGCTGATTTTAATGGATTGTTTTTTATTAAAAAGCCAATCTTACCTGAAATCTGTTTAAAAATGTAAACGTTATTTTTATCCAGACAACGGAAAGGTCCTGCATTTAACTGTACTGTAACTGACTTTTGAATTCATGCTAAAATATCTACTGTCAAATACTCTTTGGGTCAATTTTCTTTCACACCACAATCAATCTGCAACAGAGAACTTTATTTTTAGTGGTCTTGGTTAGATTTTTTAATTTGCACTAGTGTTTGACTGAGAGCTTTCAACCAGCATAAAGAAAAACTGCACTACCAATGCAAATTTACCACAATTCAATTTAAACCAGAAAGATTACATGTGAACACCCTCTTTATCAAACACAAGCCTCATATAATCTGCAATTTGTAATTCAGCTATGAGCTAAAAGGTGCCAGAGGTTCCTAAATAAATATTTTTCTTACTCTGTGAAGCAGGGGGTTGGAGCTGGTAGCCTGTCAGCTGACACCATCCCACAGGGTAAAGGTCGGGGGACTCGCAGTCCACCCACTGGTCATACTCATCCTCCCAGCCATCAAAATGAATCCTCAGTAGCCGGTGCACAATCCTCTTCACCGTAGCAACACACACCAGCCGTGGCTCCATCAGATCAACAGCCTCCAGCTTCATGCCTTGCCGGAAACCATGATTGGGAACCTCCTAATGATATGAGGGGGGAGAAAAACTTCACTCACAAGTACAAATAGGGCAGTCTTTTTACATAACTGTATAAGCTATTGATCAGAAAAATATTACTTTTAGATTATATCATTCTACCACTTTTAAACACTTGACGCTGCTTACCTTGTTAAACAGCCTGACAGGAGCAGCTACTGAACCTGTTTCTCTGAGGTAGTCAAACCATTTAAATGGCAGTTTAGTGTACCCTGGGAAACACAGTCAGTATTTGAGACCAGTATACATATATGTAATCAAACTAATTCTGACCAATAACTTGTGGTTGCTTCAGTGAGTGAAAATGCTCATTTTGGAAAAGCTCAAAGAAACAAAGATATGAGCAGAATACCTTTAGGGGGTGTGAGTTCAATGTTGTTGATTTCACAGAAGCCAACAGGAAAGATGGAGGGGGAGGTGCCATGGTAGCAGAACCAGTCTGATCCATCCACTGCCTCCGAACCATCAATCCCAATCATGAGGTAGCCGTCTGCCAACACCTAAACAGCAGAGAGTGGATATCAGGTTCGTCTGGAGCAACTAAGTGTAAGTTAATTTTGGACACACACTTACCTTTCTTACAGTGGCTACACATATAGCTGAGAGGTTGAGTGGGTCAATGGCTTCTAACTTCATCCCATCTTTGAACCACTCCCTGACCTGGTCCACATCTTTCACCTGATATACACACAGACAGATAAAACAAATGTAAAAAAAAAAAAAAAAAAGTCTAGTTGTGTAACTATGAAAATAGAAAAAAACATTTGTGTTACCTTCTGAAAGAGCTGTGCTGGAGCATCAACTTGACCCTCCATTTTCTTTGTAATATCTGAAGAAAATATGTTAACAGATCAAAATTATGCCTGGGCTGATTGGGCAATACACAATACACTAAAAACGCTCTCCATGAGCATTAAATGATATTAAAAAAGTAAATTTACACACAAAAAAAAGTTTTTCATTTTTTACATTTCACCGTAAAATGTGGGCAACTTTTTTTGCAATGCATTTTTTTCAGTGTTTTGCCCAGGGACATTTTGACATGCGGCTGGGAAGAGTGGGACGCAAACCTCCAACCCTATGGTCGGTGGGCGGCCACTATACCAACTGCGTCACTGCTTCCCTCAACTTCTCCCCTACTTTTCTGTACCTTTTTGCAGGTGCCTCAGCTGTGGAGTGGTGTGTTTTCCAGTGCACAGCTACCGGTTCTACCAACCTGCCTAATGTTTTGTTGTGGCTGCTTTTTGTTCCGCTTTTATTTTCTCTCTCCACTTTCCACTCACTCAAGGCAGATGACTTCCCACTCTGAGCCTGGTTCTGCTGGAGGTTTCTTCCATTAAAGGGAGTTTTATTTTCTCCGCTGGTGCCTAGAGCTTGCTCAAGGGGGATCAAGGGGTTCTCTCTACATACCCACTAAAATCTAAATTGTATAATCTTTGACTCCAGGTGGAAAAAAATAAATATGAGTAAGCATAACAAGCTCAGCTACAGTTGACACTTTTACAACTGTATTTTGATGGTGGTATTCTTTTTTACTACTTTAATAAAATTTGTTTTATTACTGATGTATCAAAATAAAGACAAACAAAAACAAAAAAAGCTCAGCTGAGCAAGTAAAGTACTTGATTTTAGTTCCAATTTACCTGTATTCCAGTTGCTGAAGAACAGAAATAGACAACCCACCACAGGTAAGAGCACCCACTCATGTTCAAAAACTGCAGGCCATCATTAAACTGCATATGGCAGTAATTTCAGTAAAATATGAACTATTTTATGATTCTGTTTGACGTTCCAATTATATCCAATTGTTGCGCAGTAAGTGTCCATCCAAAAAAAGTGTCCTTCTTCCACACAGTTGTGTCTGTATACACCTTTATAAACCTACTATTAACCTATCCATTATTTTTATTTCAAGTGTTGTTTCAAACTAACAAAAATGTATAAGATTCCAAATATTTATTATGGGATTTTCCAAACTCACCAGATCGTTTGAAACGGTGTCCAATGCTTCGCGACCACCCTATGTTATGGATAAGAGGGCTGTACATGTGGCACCAGAAGTCATCCGAACCGTCTTGGCTTTCCTCATAGACCAGCCTGAGGCGACCCCCAATTACCTGCTCCACCAGCGCCACCCGTGTCCGGCACAGGTAGTTCTTATCCACCACCTCTACCCGCATAAGCTTTTTAAAGGGGAACTGCATGTTCTCATGTACCTGAAGTAAACAATAAAACACACATTAAAGAAAAAAAAAAAAAAACTCATATAATTTTAAACAATTTAATAATTAATTTAGAACGCAATAGTCTCCCACCTTGTCACTGAAGTCAGGTGGCAGTGTTTTAGCTCCAGTGAGACGCTTTACAAGAAAAGCTTTCCAGTTAGAGTACTTATGCTGTATACCTGTCAGGAAGGTTACAAAAACAACAGCAACTTTTACTACAAACGATTCTAGAAAATAGGAGTTCAAGAACAAGCCTAAGAAAAGGTTTATCAGAAGGCTCACTTTTTGGAGGTACGAGGGGTTTGCCATTAGAAGCGCACCATCCCACCAGGTGTACCTCAGGGATACAGAGATTACACCAGAAGTCCTTACTGGAATCATTGTCAAAGCCCTCGTACCGCAGGAGAGCCTTGAACCCTGCAAAAATCACAGTTGAGCTGACATTCACTTTTCAAACTGGTGTTCTAGACGTTGAGGAACTAATAAAATTGTTACGTACAACTTTAACGCTTCTTTTGACGTTCTACTAGTGCTCAGAATAATGTAATGTTCTGCCTGGGCGAAAAGTCCAGGCAAGCCAAGAATTAGACCCTGAGTGAAGATTTGTTTTTGTGAATTACATAAATTACAGCAAAATGGTAATGTATTAAAAGGGGGAGTTCTCAGAAAATACATTTCTTATCATTGACACCTGAACGTTTTCTGTCATCATTGGCATATCATGCCAATGAAGACAGAAAACGTTCAGAGGGAAAGCAGCATGTCAAGATCAACACAAAACTTACCCAGCTGGCCAGGGGGTTGATAAATTACAATCATTTGGACTGTAATATGTGCCACAATCCTTATGGCATGATGGCATGATGCCATAAGGATTACCCAGCTGGGTAAGTTTTGTGTTGATCTTGACATGCTCCTTTCCCTCTTCACTGAAGAGGGCACTCCTCCCATCATCTTGGGAGACCTGAAGATCCACCTAGACAAACCTCTGGCTGCTGATGTCCTTGCACTTCTGAACACGTTTGGCCCAAGACTGATCACCACTCCTCAAACTCGGAAGTTGGCAACCACCTTGACCATTTTTACCCAGAATTGTACCGCAGACAACATCTCAGTTACACCTCTTAAATTATCAGATCAATTCTTTATTTAGCTCTTTCGCTATAGGCCTTCACATAATTGTAACTTTCTTCTGCAACTTTAAGTCTCAATCCTCAGCAGTTTTCTTCCCTGGTCTCGTCAACCCTACCCCTAGAACAGGTCCTCTCCACCCATGACACAGACACAGCCACTGGAAGCTTCTGCAATACACTCTCAACTTGTCTGGATAACCACTGCCTTTCAGACCTGCTCATCCCTCAGCTCCTAATCCCTGGCTCACTGACTGGATCTGTGATCAACAAACCATGCTCAGGAGTGCCAAGAGGAAGTGGTGCAAATCTAAGACTCAAACTGCTCTTGCTGAATATCAAAGTCTGCTTGCATCCTTTTCTCACAGCATGACCAACAAAAAATTGAATACTACAAGAACAAACTTTGCAACACCACTGACACCTACTTACCTACCCACCTCTGCTTCCCCCAAGAAGCCTACTCTAGACTCCTCCATGTTGAGAATTACAGCCCTCTCTTTTTTTGAACACGCAGTCTTTGATCAACTCTCTCATTTATTTTCTCAAACAACTTCCTTCATGTCAACCAGTCTTGCTATAAGAGTGCTTACTCCAAGGAAAGAGCAATCCCAATGGTAGTGGAATCCCCTTGTGCTGCAAAGGCCGAGAATCATTCTTCTGTCTTAATCAATCTGCAGCCACTGACATGGGGAACCACCAGAAGCTCCTGGAATCGCTTTCACTTCACTTTAGATGTTTTTATACACACTCCTTAATAGATTTTCTTACTTCTGATGATGCAGGATCATCAGCAAATGGTGGACTGTTACTTTGCTAGGGTTAGGAGTAAGTTTGCATTCCCTTTAATGCCATTTAAATTTAAAGGTAGTACCTGTTATAGCCACTGGATAATCTAATTTCTCTAACTATGACAAGGCTACATAATAACACTACAAGAGTAGAAAATGCAAAAAGAAGAAGGCATTCTGTCAGCAGGTGCAGGAGCAGCACACCTGAAAAGGTTGTGTATTGGGTTGTTTTGAGTTGGAGTCAGAGTTTTTGGAATAAAAATGAGAAAACACATCAACTTTCATTATTAACATACCGTGTCAAGATGTCAAGTTTGCAGTGTTGTTGTCTTTATAAAAAAATTCCTTGAGTGTCCTCAGACACAGTTTTCTTAATAGGCACAGTGATGGGGTTATAGAAATAGACTTACCTGCTAGTTTAATGATTTCTGCTATCCAGTAAACTTTAGTGGAGAGACTGGTATCCGAGTTAAGAACTTCAATCCTAACACCTTCTTCCACATCTCGCCAGCATGTCCCCATAGGGGCCTGAAGCACATAAGAAGCTGTGAGGTTATTAAGTCCAGAAAGAAACTGATTAGGTGTTTCTCTCTACTCTAGTTTTTACTTACATGTTTGAAACAGCTAACTGGAGCTCCAACTGTGTTACTGCTATTAATATACCGACCCCAGTCAAAGCTCTCTGCAGGGACCACTGGCAAAAATAATAAAACAGTGTAATGCTGTATTACATAGAGTAGCACTGAATAATGGTCATGACTGGTTTTTAACATACCAGCTTTTGATTTGGCCTGGTTCTGTTGACTTGCTTGGTACTGGGCGTAAGCTGCCAACTTTGCCATGAGAGGCTGTTTCTGTAAGACTTTTGCCTTTTTTGTTGGTGGTTTGCCCTTTCAAAAAGCATAAAGCAATATTATATATAATTTTTTAATAAATAAGTTACTGTAAGCTTAAAATGCATTTACCTGGAGCCTTGCCAAGATGCTAGCTTTTTTGGAATTTGAGGAATAACTCCTAGAACATGACACACTGCAAAAACGCTTGGTTTTTGAGTAAAAAGCATCTCGTACGCCAACCATCCCACACATCTCACAGGTGGCTGTAAATAAAGAACACAACATTTACAAAATTCATAATAAATTTGAAAATGCCAAACCAAACATGTATTACAAACAATATGTATTCCATACAAATTATACTGACCCATTCCAGCTTTCCCATCTGGGTAGGTGTACACTTGACCATTGTTCTTGATGATGGGCAGGTTTGCGGGTATAGGGGGCACCGACTCATCTTCACTGTCCTCTGAGCTGGAGCTGCTGGTGGACTCCTCACTGCAACTGTCATAGCCATCAAACATCCCGAACGAGTCTCTCCGTTTACGCTCTGAACGTGGGGTGCGTTCAGCCTTTACAGTCAAGAAAATGGCAAGAGGCATTTAGGTTTGAAATATCCTTGATGCTGCAACAAACATTTCCTTTCCATAACAAATATTATAATTCACTGAAACAATTGATTCATTGTTGGTATATGTCAGAAAATCTCCATTATTTTTTTTTCTATAGTTTTATCATAACGGTTATTTTTAAGATGCCTTGTTTTGAACCAGTTTAAACATTCTGTTTACTATTATAGAATTCTATAATTCGTATCATAAGTGTCCGTTATTTCTTATAATTTTCTTTCTAAAAATGTAAATAACAATAAATTACTTAAATTGTTATAATCCGGAGATGAATGTCTAATGAATCCATTTTAAGTGGTACCGCATATTCTCATTTTTTCCCAGTATCTTAAAGACTCCTTAAATTAAAACTCGGGAGGAATGTGGCTGTGGAAGAAAAGTAAAAAGCAGAAAATTGAATAGGCTACGGGACAATATTAAAATTCTTACTGTTGTCACAGCCTGCCTACTTCCTCCTTTACTACGAGCTTTAGAGATGACACATTATTTGCGTTAAAAGGTATTTAATCGGCAGGAATGCTGAAGAAAATTCATCATGCAGTAAACATATTCTAACGTAACTTTAACATCCAAAACATGGGGAAGTTAACTAAGTTAACTAAGGGCGGCCTTATTAGAAATAGCTTCCGATGCTAACTAGCACTAGCACACGTACCTATTTAGCGTGAACCAGTTTTTCGAGTTTTACATTCTTAAAAGCACAATACACTTTTCATAAGGAAATCAAACATGCAAGCACATGTATGTATATAGTTTATTGGGGAGCTCATGAAAACCCTACTTTTGTGCTTTCGTAAAGCATTTTAATATTTTACGCTGTTGAACCACAAGCTGCCTACGATAAACAAACAACAAAGGAGGAGCTAGCTTGTGCAAATCCTCAGTACTCCGAGGCTCGCGGCCTTAAAGTGTTTCAAATTCACTTACCAAATCCCGTGTGTCTTCCATCAGCCCTTCATATAGATAATGTTCAAGTTAACTGTGCTAACCGATGCAAATAAAACACATGCACTGCGAATAAAATTAGCTTTGGAATACCAAAGTCTAAATCAGTACTACTTAGCAGGGTATCAACAAATTACTCAGCAAGATCTGCGCATGTGCGAGCGTAACCTACTTTCGTATGATTGGTTTACCCGGAATGGAGGGCATCGACCGACACAGAAGCAAAACACTGCAGTCTATACAGGAAATGAGTGACAGAGAAGCAAATATTAAAAAGCTTCAACTTCACCTTTCTTGTCAAACCAAGACCAATATAAACAGAGGTAATAATTGTCGCTGTTGTTTCACCTTAATACTAGTGTTTATTTTTAAATGTATCCTCAACTAGATTCCTTCAGTTGAGTAACAACTCCTACTTCATTACTATTTTGAAACACACACCATAAGCATTTCAAAGTAAAAGACAAAATAAAACCTTTAATATGTATAGTGCAATCTGAACACTTTCTTCAGTCCTTAAGTAATGATAAAATAGCACTATCTGATGACCAAATTCAATAGTACTATACATTTTCATTTCCAACAATAATTACTTGTAAAGCCCACTGTAAAAGGGCATTAAATCTTAATATGCATACAAAAGAAAAGAAAATGGACAATATGGGCCACAGTCTTACTGAATCTGTTTTGTTCCTACATTTCTTGAACACAAAATATAGTAACAACATATTATGCAAAGCTGTATTAGGTGCAACACAACTGTATGAAAAGCAAAACATAAAGAATGGTGTAATGAACAAGAACAATATAATTATTTGGTTGGAAAAACTGTTGCACACTTGTCAAGTAGGTAAGGCTTCAGATGAGGAGTTGAGTTTGGGTCAGAAAATGGAAAATCTTCATCTCATTACAACTGATGGTGAAGAGTGGACGGTCAGTACTGGAAGATAAATTCATAGTCATCATTTTTAATGACTAATGAATAATGTAGCAAATGTTAAACTTAATTCAGCCACCAAGACACGAAACAATACCTTTATTTATGTATGTCTTTGGTCTCAAAGCAGCTCATCCTCTATGAAATCATCAGCACTTCCTGAGATAGAGGCAACTTCTGCGGTAAAAAAATAAAAACACTCGTCATTAGGTAATCATTACAGTAACAACTTGGAAAAACTCCTCATCTTACTAATTTTCTTGAAGATACTTAATATCTAAGTCAAACTCCCTGTGATCATGTCAAAATACAAATGGAACTGGGCATCAGACTCAATGGCCTTTTGGCATTGAAAAAAAATGGTGCTATTTTAGAAATGCTGTGGGTTTGTACATTTGTATGTCTAACATCTAACAACATTTCAAAGATAAAGACAATCATTACCATTCATTCTAATTTCTTTAAAGTTATTTTGTTGGTTACCTAGTGATTTAAGTGGTAATAGTCATTATAAGCTTTGCTTTCCTGAGCAAAGTATCTGGCTCTTTAGTTGCTAAAAGTCCAACTACATTCACCAGCTAGCCAACAAGTTTGCCTTCTGTTGCCTTCTACAGTCTGATGACAGGCTTAAGACTGAATGAAACCTGATTGAGATATGGGCCTTAAAACTGAAACATGAGATTCAGCTTATCCATTTATGTCCTCTGTCATGGACATTTATTTTTTATCTATAGTATATATTCTGACTCATTTGAGAAACCCTACTAAGTCCCTATCTGCTCAATAGAGGACATCATGGCCTTTCCAATAACAGTCCATGTGTTTGGGTGGGATGAGGGCAACTTTTTTCCTGCTGAGACAAAATGAAGACCGCAGCAGCAAAACACACTTTTTCTTTCATGGTTCTCATGAGGATATGCTAACTAAAATGCTCTGTACAGTTCAGTTTGCGAAAGTCCTCTGTATATATTGTAGCGACTTTGCTAATCATTCATAAACCCGATAACCTCATAAAGTGAAACCAATATTGAAACCAATATTACAAATTTATGACATATATTAACAAATGAATACACATTTGTTTCAAGACATGTATTTCAATTGGAAGTCAGTACATGTGTGTAAAGGAGATACTGATATATTTAGTTTTTGGAGAAATCCTTGAACAAAAATGAAACATGTTTTGTTATACAAATATTTTAGGCAGAATCTTAAGGTGCATAGTCAGGGAGTAGGGAGTGTCCGGTTTGAGAGAGGATGTGTTTTACTCCGGAATACAGTAGAGCAACCAGAACATTGAGTCATACCGGTGACCTTTCATTGTTCTCACCTGATAAGCTGATGCAGGAGAGACTGAGCTCCGATGATGCTCCTATGACGTCATCCTTAAAGACAAAAGAAACAAAGATGTCACTGTTGCAGACAGCTAGAGGATATTTTTATATTCTTCAATTAACGATTAAACTGATATTGAGTGCTCTGGCCTCGGCTCTTCTGATATAACATACACTGATCAGCATAACATTAATACCACCAATTGCAATTTAATGCAATCCAATATACTGGCTCTGTTATGAAATCTCCTTTATAAGGTTAAATTCCTAGTTTTTAGGTTGAAAGGTGTTAATACTACTATCTGTTTATTACTGAGTTTTGACATTTGACAAATCAGACATAGATGTTTAGCCCTCAAAAACCTCAGCCTACTGCAGTAATTGATGAAAGGTGAGAGTAGAAGGGTTTAGTGTTTCTAAATGTCTGAATATAGAACTAAGAATATAGAAAATGGTCTGCACTTACATAGTGCTTTTCTATCTATTGGCACTCAAAGCGCCTTACACTGCTTCTTATTCACCCATTCGCACTCATAATCACACCGATGGGGTGTGTGATTGTGAGCTAGCCAACACTCCTTGTGAGCTAGCAACCGGGGACGAACCAACAACTGCGAGATTGGTGGATGACCGCTCTCGTTCCTGCACCACAGTCGCCCAATGCAATCTACAGTGTGATTATCTATTTTTTTGCAATGAAAGCATAATTTGAGCTGCCCACTGCTCCCCTAAGGGGGATGGTTCAAATGCAGAGAAAGGATTTCATTGTAACATGTATGTGCAATATGTATATGTCTCAATGACAATAAAGGTAGTTATTCTAAAAAAGGACTGGCCTTCCACAAAACATGTCACCTGTGCTGCTGAGGCCAGTAAGAATTATGTGTGTTCAGTGACTCACCAGCATCCTCTGCAGGCAGCCAAGACTGTCAGTCTCAGACCTTCTGCTCTCTACTTCCTGGAAGCTGACAGCATGGCCATGGCATATGAGCTCCTCACCAATATCTACAGTCTAGGACCCATATTTTATAAACATGATGTGTACAAAGAAACACAGGGTAGGAGACAAAACAGATAAGAACAAGATACATTTTTTGATTGAATTTTGTGATTTTCTATCTGATTCAGTGCTTAATACAGTACAGATAAACTCATCATAGTTGGTGACTTTAACATTCATGCAGTTGCTGACAGTAACTGCCACAACACTGCGTTAAATACATTATTAGAGTCAATTGTTTTTTCCCAAAATGCAAATAAATCCACTCACTGTTTTAGTCACTACCTTAGACCTTGTCCTTACATATGGCATTAAAACGGATAATTTAACAAAATTCTAAATTTAAAGAAACGATTCTTCATCATTTGCTTCACCATATGTCAATACAATGGAAAGTAGCCACCTAAATGTTAGTGTTACCCCTCTGAAAAAGAAGGCAGTAAACCAGATGTGGTGATCTCCATGGTATAGTTTGCAAACACGCAACTTAAAAGAGCCAACATGAAAGTTAGAAAGGAAGTGCCGTTCCAGAAATTTAGAAGAATCTCATTTAGCCTGGAAAAACTGTTTACAAATGTACAAAAAAGCCCTCTGTGATGACAGAACAACCCCATTTCTTTTCAGCACTGTAACCAGGCAGACTAAGAGCCATAGTTCTGTTGAGGACATTTTTGACCAGGATTTGTCCTTTACCTCACATATAAAACAAATCTCTAGAACAACCTTTGTCCACCTACGGAACATTGCCATAATTAGAAGCATCCTTTCTCAAAGTGATGCCCTTAAAACCCTGCTTCTTACATATAAAGCTCTGAATGGTCGGGCTCCATCATATATAGAAGACCTCATAGTACCAAATCATCCCAGTAGACCACTTAGATCTCAGAATGCAGGCCTACTTGTGGTTCCCAGAATTCCTAAAGGTAGAATGGGAGGTAGAGCCTTTAGCTATCAAACTCCTCTCCTGTGGAACCAGCTCCCAGTTCAGATTCGGGAAGCAGACACCCTCTCTACTTATAAGTCTAGGCTTAAAACCTTCCACTGCTTTTGTTCCTCTTTTCTTTTTTCTCTTCACTTTCCACTCACCCCAACTGGTCAAGGTTGCCTACCCTTAGCCTGGTTCTGCTGGAGTTATCTTACGTTAAAGGGAGTTTTTCCTGTCCACTGTTGCCTAGTGCTTGCTCCAGGGGGAATTCTTGGGTCCTCTCTATACATCGTTATAATCTTGACTTTATTCTGTAAAGTGCCCTGAGATGCCTTTGTTGTGAATTGGCGCTATATAAATAAAGTTGAATTGAAATTGAAAAATTAATATTTGAGGTGGATGCATCATCAAATTGCTAAATCTAAGTTATAATTTGTTTTTAAATTGTAATTTTTCCTTTAGATTATAAATTTGTTCTCACCCACGAAATTGAAATTTATAGGGAAGTAAATTTATATTATTATTATAAATTTATAGGGAAGTAAAGTGCCTTGAGATCACTGTTGTGAATTGGCGCTATATAAATAAAGTTGAATTGAATAACAAATAAAGCCTTTTCTGACCTTGCCCTCACTGTTGTCATACAGCTTGACACTGGGCCAGGAGGAGGTCTCTGAGTGAAAGTAGCTGCATAGTTTAGCCTGCAGGGGTCTCCAGGAGGCACAGTGAGTCAGATGCTCGAACTTATCAAGGGATGCCTCAGTCCACACCTCTCCTGAAGAACAGGAGGTTGAAAGTTTGAGGAAAAACATTTTTAACTTAAATTTTTTTTTTACATGTTTGTGATAAAGGTGTAAGGATACAGGTTTTACCTTTCGGTCTCACTCCTGCTAAGCTGCACTCAATAGCTTGAAATGGTAAACTGAGGAAGTCACTCCTGCAAAGTTAATGAAGCACAACAACAAGCTAATAACTTAGCTCTGCGATTTTTAAAGGATGCCACAAATAATAACAAGGTAGTTGTTTAAACCTACCTCATTATTATGGTCATTGAATCTAAGCTTAAAACCGTATGTTTTAAACAACTGTTCTGTGTGGAATATTTGCAGTTACAGAACAGGATGTACTTCCCGCCCTGGATCCTTTTAACCACTAACAATTTGTGCAATTTCCAATGATGAATTTTTGTTCGATAAGATTTTTCTGTGAAAAGATACTGAATAAAGGGGAAAGAAAGTCCATATTCACAGACTGGTCCATTAATTCAGACCACAGCAAACAACGTACTATGTTAAGGTAAATACAGTGGATGCATTAGTGTATAGAATTTTCTATCTGACCTCATACGGCAGAGGGTGTCTCTGGGTAATTCCCCGTTGTCCCCAAAATCCACATAGTAAAGGTCCACGAGTCCAGAGCCCAAGACTCCCAGCACCCTGGCCCTATTCCATGTGCCATGGTCTCTGAATGGAGCAGCAACAATGTCTCCCACCACAATGGTCTCCACCCTGTGCTCCTCGAGAACACAACAACAGGGATGGTTACAAACTGAGTGTTATATATTGTTTCCTGCATGTTAAATTTTCTTTTTCTCTTGATCTGTGTTAATAAAGACATTAAGTATAAGGAGACAGCAGGGTATATTGTTACTGCGGGGTTCCCACTGGTGTAGAAGCGGTTCATCTCCTCTGTCAGATTGTCAAGCTGGAGGGAACGAACCCCCAGGATCTGGATCCAGAAGTGATTCGGGTTTTCCAATGCCGAAACATAAACTTCTAGATGTTCATCAGGCTGGAAGCTGAGGTCTGGGCTAGGAACTAAACAACAGTAAAATAAAATAATTCTCATAGACTGAGGGCATTTCAGTCGGGCCGTTGAAATAATAGAAACAGTAAACTAACTTTCAAACTTGGAAACTTCAGGTAGTGACTTTATGGAGATATTCATCCCCCCCCTCTCCTTTTCTGTGTTAATTTTCTCTTCCTCCATTATGTTTGAAATATTTTCTGGTTCTTCTGTATTTTCACAGGCATGAACAAGCCAATTTTTCTCTGTCTGGGAGTAGGGACCATTGTTGTTTAAACCCAGAAGTGCATCAGTTTCTCTGCAGTCTGGCCTTTGATTGACCACAATATGGCCACGTTTCTGCCGCAGAGCTGATAACTTTAAAATCTTTGTCCTGACCATCTTCTCCTCCTTGACTTTTTCTATAATCAGCTCCTGCAAACACATCACACGAGTTACATGTCATATAAACAGCTTGCCTAAATACAAGGAATGACATAAGAACTTCTGCTCACTTTGGCCTGTTTCACTTCTTCTTTGGTCCCTGTGATTATAACTTTACCCTTTGTACCCGGACCATGTGTCTTCTCTTTGGAACAAGATACTTTGGCCCCTGTGGTCCTTGTGATTAGTTTCATAGTCTCTCCACCGCGGCCTGCAACACACACACACACACACACACACACACACACACACACACACACACACACACAAAAGAGGGACAATTTGGTAAGGCAAACAGTATGTGGGGCAAAAATTTACATTTTGACATTTTGACACAAGTCACACAAGATCCCGCTGCCCCACATTCTCAGTAGAGATCAACTGTGGATTAATCTGCAACTAAAAATAGTCCCACATAAAAGGTATTTTTTGTGTGTTTCAATTGCCTTTGCTAAAAACTACAGTGGTCAGATGCTTAAGGCCTTTGTTAAAAAAAGAAATTATACATTTGTAAGATTTACATCTTCAGTACCAGTGGGCTTGGTGCCACACAGATAGTGAAGAGAAGTCATAAATTGTTAAAGACAGTCTTTTCATTGCACAGAAACTTGCAAAACATAGCTGACCATAGGATTTGGGGGAAGGTTTATCCTTGTGTTACATATTTATGCTAATTATTATTACTAATCCACATTTCATATCAAATTTGTGTTTAGTGTATCTGGATGCAAATTAAAGGGAGGAATCAGAAACAGATTTTTAAAAATATCAGTATAAAGCATTGGCTCAACATTAGCATAAAAAGCAACTATTATAATAAATGAGGTAAGTTTAATTGTATAATTTGGCAGCTACCTATGATTCGTCCAAATGCCATCTTAGGAACTTCTATATCCACAGTGACTGGTTCAGACTCTGTTACTAGGTTCTCCAGGATGCAGCGGGCCAGTAAGACTTGCTCTTTAGAACCCCGCAGCAGGAAGGATACAGCTGCCTTAGTTCCAGGTTCTCCTGAATCTGACAAAACCCTCACATGAGCTCCAGATTTCTGGCTCACCTGAAATAGAAAGACAGCATGCAAGCAAAGAGTAAGGCTGAATGAAAAGACTGATTTTACACAAAACTGTTTTGACTGACTAATTGATTAACCATCTGATTAACAGAAAATTACTGAGCAACTATTTTCATAATTGAATAATTGTTTCAATCATTGCACACATCTATAAAGATTTAAAGTTATATCTTATGGGGGCAGTGATAGGGTACAGTGTTACTTTATAAAGAATAAGTAAAAGTAATTAAATAAACTTGCAAAAAACTGTAAAATCACTAATTCTTAAAGCCCCAATATGTACCAACTTTACAATAAAATAACTGCTGTCATTTGGTAGACCTGTAAAAGGCAATTGAATACTCTGTCACACCTAAAGTGGGCACAGATTCTCATAATTTAAACTTTAGAACTTTGGGGTCCTATCAAAGAGACATCTTGTAACCACTGTGTACTTTTTTATGGCACCACATAACTCAGTATTCTAGCATACATTATGCTACTCATCCTTGGGTATTCTTAGCATGACTAAATAAGACAGATCTAACAAGAAGGTGTCAGTTAAGAGAGCAAGGATGAGAAAGAGGGCAATAGAGTTTAAGTGAGCAGATAAGAGTTAATATTGGACTTTTATCATGCACACAAATTGATGTTTGGCAAATGTAGCAAACTTTTTAGATAACAAAGGACAGGTCATGCAGTAATTTGTGCTCTTACATTGGTTGCTGTATAATGATAACTGTGTTGTTTAGCTTTTCAAGTTCCACTTCCAAGTTGTACTTTTTGTCAAGTTATTTTAGTTGAATAGCTGATGCGTTTCTGTTTTTGGAAATTTTCACAAGCACATGGAAAGAAAATTCTCTGAGCAAAATATTTGTTGTATTGTACATTTTGTTTGTGGTTAGCACGCACAATACACTGACCAAGAAAAAACGCAAAAACAATCATAATCTTTCATGTCTTTATTTAACACACTGAAATGGTGTGATGGTTGAAAAAGTGATAAAAACAGTGTTTTAACTGGTTGAACAACCTTTAGCAACATAACCTTAAGCATGGCAATCGCTTCCTTCATGGTGTCCTGCCATGGATATTTACTCATTCTGCATTGTGCCTTTAAAGTGATCTTGGCTGGGCACCCATGTTTAGTGACATCTGAAGCATAATGTTTCCCTTACGTTTTTCACAGTCAACATGTTTAATAGGTATGTTGGTAAAGATCTTATCACATTTCATGACCAATTTATGCAGAAAACCAGACAATTGGAAACAGTGCTATTATTTTTCTTTTCCTGCAACAATATAAAAATAATTAACAACTGTTAACCATTGCCATCATTCATCCTCACACCCAGCTTTGAAATCATCATTATTGCCATTTTTGTGATTCTTCTCTTTCTTTGGAACAATGAGCACCTGTAAAAAGCTATTTCTCTTAGGGATTAATAAAGTTTAATATTAAATCAACAGTAGGGTAT
The DNA here is from genome assembly GCF_033026475.1 of Channa argus. Classification (NCBI taxonomy): domain Eukaryota; kingdom Metazoa; phylum Chordata; class Actinopteri; order Anabantiformes; family Channidae; genus Channa; species Channa argus. The sequence continues at coordinate 19,448,643 of NC_090216.1, forward strand.
GAAAGAGCAAAGACTGCTTACTGGGGCTTTAGCTCATCAGCATGAAACAAATTATTGTAAATAAATTGCTTTTTGTAAAGTGCATTTAATGAATGATTATTTCATGTGATTCATAATAGTAGAATTTTTTAAGAAGACCTTTCGCCTTTGTTGTTTTCCAAGCCAGGCATTTTCTATTATTATATATTAGATTAGAAACCTGCTGAAATATGAAAGGTAATGCATCTACATGTTTGTAAGCATTGAGCTGCAACCTCATACACATAAATGATGAATGATAGTGTTTATTTCCACTAACAGCTAGTCAAATTACTTTAACACCATGCTTGTGCTCTAGCGGGTACTAATTGGTTTCTAACACCTGACTTCAGTTGGAATTTAATGACAATAGAAGCCTTAAAACAATTATGTTTAATGGGTGTGTTCAGTAAAGACATGAAAGATCATGATTGTTTGTGTATTATAGGCTTAAAAATATTGTGCTTGTTGATACTTTGTTGAACATCAGTTCACATTTCATGACCAATTTATTCAGAAAAAGGAGGGAATTGCAAACAGTACCATTACATTTTATGGGTTAGGTTTTTTTTTTGTCTTTTCGGCTTATCCCGTGAGTTCAGGGTCAAATCATTATCCACATGCTGATTTGGCACAGTTTTTTTAACGCCGGATGCCCTTCCTGACGCAACCCTCCACAATTTCTACTGGGCTTGGACCGGCACTGCACAGCTGGGGAGGGGAATGGGCTGTTAGGGGTTTAGTGTCTTGCCCAGAGACACATCGACATATAGCCAGGGCCGGGGATCGAACCACTGACCCTGTGGTCGGTGTACGATTTCCTTTTACCAACTGAGCTACAGCCACCCCCATTCCATATTAATTGTTAATTAATATATAAATGACCATTATACTGTCCAATAAATATATTGTACAAAACTTTAACAATTTAACTGGTAGTGAACAACTCACCATTTCCAAAAACTTGGCTTGGTATCTGGATATGTTCCTATAAGATTCCACAGGAAGTGTCATCTTTGACACTTCAACATTGAGTCCCTGACCTGTTAATGGCATTTGTGAAGGTAATTGGAAAATAAACACAAATAAATGAATTTGTCATTCACTCACTAATTTGACTTTTAACAACGTGTCAGACAGCAGATACTTACTGCTGTTGGCACTGCTTATCTGACGGTAGATGATGTAACCCACTGTAGCCCCGACTGAGAGCCCCGCAGCCAGGGCCACTATTTTGCCCGAGCTCAGAGTGCTCTTGTGAACTTCCCCTACTGCATTCATTATACGCAGTGCACCCAGCAGGATGCTCCACCTAAACAGGGACAAGACATATGGTTATCCAGTTACCATTATCAATTGCCCTGGACAAATCTTTTTTTTTTTTTTTTCTTTTTATAAATCTGACTCTGTTGATCAGCTCCTCTCGGAATGCTCCTTGGGCAAATCACAATCCCAGCTATCTGGGAGATAAGGGTATAATTTGGACAGTCTGCCAGTCTATTGCAGGGCCAACACAGTGAAATATAGAGGCAGACAACTAATGATGTTCACATTCACAATTACAGCAGACATGCATGTTATTGAACTGTGAGATGAAACAGGATTGCGTGGAGAAAACCCATGCAAGTATGGGAAGAACATGCTAGCTTCTGGTCCCCACTAGCAGGATGAGTAAAACCAAGTACCTTCTAGTTGTGAGGCCAACCACTCATCCACCATGCTGCCCAAGTTTGTGATATTAAACTATAAAATAAGATTTACATTTTCAGTCAAGCAGCTGTGTATTCACTCTTAGCATGGGTGATACCAAAAATTATAACTAATTTTGAAGCAGCCAATGTTAGACAGGTTTAAAGTTAGTGTAGGTACTGTAGTGGAAGAAAACAGCATCACTTGATGTGCAACAAAGTTTAACTTGATAATGGTTTCAATTTTATGATTTACTCCATGACATTTACATTCAGTTTATCTTTGTGGAATCCAACCTTCCCTATGAGCGCACATTTTCTATTCCTCTTGCTGCAATACAGCCTTAAAGGGCAACATTAGAATTTTTTAACATGCTCCCCAGGGCTTTAGTTTAGCATGTGAATATACAATAATGCTTTTAAACTTCCCTATTTAAAAATGTTTCTTTTCTTCTGGCTGAAAAATGCCTCCAGAGGACATCACTTGGAGGATCCTTTAGTTCAGACATCATCTCATTGCTCACACTATGGAGGTTGTGATCAATGTGCAACTGTGGCACAGGAGGTACTGTTGTCACAGGTTGTTCACCAATCCCACAGTTGCTGGTTCAATCCCCGGCTCCTCTGGTCACATGTCAAAGTGTCCTTGAGCAAGACACTGAACTTAGACATGCGACTTACTTGCTCCCAGTCAGTGTTGGCCAGCTGCATAGCAGTTCCCCCATCGGTGTGTGATTGTGAGTGCGAATAGATGAATGAGAAGCAGTGTAAACTAAATAAATGCATACATTTACTATTTTGATCGTGGTCAACCTGCTTTTCCAGAGCTCCCCCAGATGATATTATCTAAACTCCTAATAATGTAAAACTCCTGTGGGTGATAAGCACAGAAATTGAAAGCATGCTTTACAGTTGAGGACCTGTTCTATTAAATCATAGGCTGCTTTTGTTCTTCCAAAACATAATCTTGGTAATAGAGGCCAAAGAGCTCAACTGTCATCTTTTTCATCATGTACTGCAGAAAATCTGAAAATAATGAGTATGGACTCATGAGCAGCTAAAGATTTGTATCTAGGTAGTATGGGAAAATATCAATATATAATATATTACTAAACAATTAGTTTCCTCAGTTTTTAAACAATTAAAAAATGCCATTAAAATTAATTGAGATGGAACACAGAGGTAATCGCAACCCTCTCTTTTGATTGCACTACAGGCATCAAACTCAATCTTAAAGTACTTAATTTCACAAAATACTTTGTCAGTGAAGACTATTTGTATGTTTGTTAAGATAAATAAAGGTTTAAGCAAATTACCAAATCAAATGTTATTATTGCATTTTGGAAGAACATTTCTGGAAATGAGGTTTGGAAATCATACTGAACTGAAAGTTTTCCTCATTTTGTTTAGGTGATCCTCAGAGACCGTTTTTTTTTTTTTTTTTTTGCATCACAGCATTAACCTCTTACAATACAGCCGTCACTATGTTCGACCACATCACTGGCAAAATTGTTGATCATTAACCCTCAAAAACATGCACAAGCAGTCACATACACAACAAAGTCCCCTAAATGCTCTACATTTAGTGTAAACAGTGCATAAACCCACACAAACACAAGGTACTTTGCATCTTTCTAATGCACCAAGCCAAACTGTAGCTGTTCACACCCTAGTTGCAGAACTTGCACTGAAAGCTGCAGCTGCACACACTTAATACCATTTACAGTTTTTTTGATGACCTTCAGACATTCCATTGATCACTGAATACATAATGCCAGTTCTTTCTGAGGACTTTTAATACCACAAAACTATGATTCACACAGTAACAGAACATATTGGGGGTAAACCCACAGCAAATAGTTTTAGGAGCACACAGCACCACCATGCAGATGCGTGTCTGAGAGCCAGAACTGAGAGAAGAGAGTTCTGGGACTGTAGTTGAGAAAAACATGGGTCTTGTACAGTCCAATATCCATGTTAGAAGAATCACAACAGGAAGAAGCAAATCTTCTCCAAAACTGGCTCTGTTTTTTGTTCACATCCAAGTTCAATGCTACTGTCAGACAGATAGAAGGAGAAGAAGGTTTCACAGCATTTAAACCACTACATGATAGCAACCGGTCAGTCACATAGCACTTTGTCACACTTTGTCAACAAAACTAGTGTGGAGGGTATTTCATCTGAAATCAGAAGGAGACTTAGTGCAATGCAATTTTTTTGTGGTTGGCAGCACATGCCCACCAAAACAACATGATGTCTGCAAAATTAGATCCCATCTGCACATGTCAGAGGACCGAGTCTTTTATGAAAAATTATCTATTGAGGTGTTTCTTTAATAATTATTAAGTTTAGGGGTTAATGGTGTGAATGATTATAAGAAAACCCACTATTTGTACTAATTTGTCATATTCATCAGGAAAAGGCACTAGTGTGACAGACATGTGGTTATTACTGGTCAGTCATAGAAAGCCAGGCCAGTTTCAATTGGAATCTGCCTTTAGGAAAAGCTAAAGTATATGCCGATGTCGATAATGCTTCAAATAACACTTTAAGGGTAGTTATTGTGAACCAACGTTAGTTGCTTTATCAACGCAAAGGCGTGAGGCATTATGTACTTTATACTGTATACATTATTTAATTTGCGACGACCATCAAAATGACCTTAAACACAAACGTTATCCTCTGAGAGTCCAGGCTAACATTAGCTAGCTGCTGGCTGACACATGCAAAACGAGCCACGCATTCAGAGAGGGAAACAAATGTCTCTATCAGCCGCACATACGCAAACAATGTAATTCACAACCTGTGCATGTTTCAAAGGTCTACCGTAATCAAACATTAACAGAAGCTAAATTTCACATATGCCACTCACACTGAGACCTTCGCTTTCTTATTATATCCCTCGCTGCAAGATGCGAAGTTAACCGGAAGCTATATGTACGTTAATGTTTAATGTTAATGTAAGTAATATGAGTCTAAGACTAATGGTAATGTTGAACACTAAAGGAAATTTTGCCACTCACTAGACTTACTTTAAACAATTCATGTTAACATTTATGTAAAAGAGACGAGACTTTAACTTAAATAACGTTACTTACTTTGAAAGGTCAACCGGAAATTGTTATTTTGTTAACCCTGCTTAACTTGACACTGTATTAGATGCTGCTGTGGATTAAAGATGGTAGTTCCGGTTCTTTTCAAAGATTTGGCTCTTTTTGCTCAGCTCCCTTAAAAGAGTCGGCTCTTAAGGCTCCAAAATCGCCCCTAAATGGTTCTTGATTAAGTGTTACTTGGAGCCTTATATTTTAGCAATCAAGTATGGTTTGTGTGTTTGGTTTGTGATTCAGTGTTTATGTAAAAGCCTTATGTTAACGGGGTTTTTCTCTGTTTCTATCTGTGGTCACTTTGTCTTGAAAGTTTAGGTAGATTAAGAAGTGTATGTCTTAGTGTATTGATGACATCAAAAATGACATCACACAACTGCCTTTGTAATGTTTGCCTTGAGATTTTGCCCAACAATACCGTTTGTCCTTTTTGATCATTAAGTCCCCCTCCCTTTTACAGAAGGGGGATGACTTGAACAGTTTAATGGCCACTGAGGGAAAGGATCTTCTGTGGAACACTTGACAGGGATCAGTCTCTGGCTGAAAGTGCTCCTCTGTGCAGCCAGCACGCAATGGAGTGGGAAAGAGGGATTTTCCAGGATTGAGAGGAGTTTGGACAACATTTTCCTCTTAGCTACAACATGCAGAGGGTCTATCTTCTCCCCCAGAACACAACGAGCCCTCCTCATTATTTTGTCCAGTCTGTTACTGTCTGCCAACTTCATATTGCTACCCCATCAAACCACAGCATAGAAGATAAATGGTCTGCACTTATATAGCGCTTTTCTAACTATTGGCACTCAAAGCGCTTTACACTGCTTCCTATTCACCCATTCACACTCACAATCACACACATACTCACACACCGATGGGGGAGCTATGCAGCTGGCCAACACTCACCAGGAGCAACTAAGTTGGGGTTCAGTGTCTTGCTCAAGGACACTTTGACATGTGACAGGAGGAGCTGGGGATTGAACCAACAACTGTGAGATTGGTGGACAACCGCTCTACCTTCCTACGCCACAGTTGCCCCTGATGGCGAAGACGGAGCTGGCTACCACAAACTCATGGACCTTAGTCTTCTTAGAAAATATAGCCTGCTCTGTGTTTTCCTGTATATTGATGTTGCATGAGCAGTCCAGTTTATTGTCCAGATGGACACCCAGGTATTTGTTCTATGAATCTACTTCCACCACCCCCTCTCCCCATATGGTGAGAGGATTGACAGGATTACCGGAATTCCTGAAGTCCACCACCAGTTCTTTGTTTCACTGATGTTCAGCTGGACCTATTTGTGCTCATATCAGTTAACAAAACTGTCCACCACTGATTGATGCCCATATGGTGAGAGGACTGACAGGATTCCCGGACTTCCTGTAGTCCACCACCAGTTTGGTCAGAGAGGTAGTCCAAAATCCAAGCAACCATGGGGGTGTCAATGAGCATGCCCTTTAATTTTTCCCCCAGTAGGACATGCTGGATTGTGTTAAAAGCACTGGAGAAGTCAAAGATCAGGCTTGTCCAGGTGGGGATAGAAGTGGAGTTGCAGGTAGATTAGAGCATCCTCCAGCCACAGTCCAGAGACCAGTCTCTCCCACATTTTCATGATGTGGGCCACAGGTCTGTAGTCGCTGGGGACACTGGAGCAGACCACTTTCCGTACTGGCACTAGGCATGATGTTTTCCATCACACAGGCACCCTCCCCAGCTGCAGGCTCCGGTTGAAGATGTGTTGAAGGATGCCACATAGCTGTGGGCCACAGGCTTTCAGTACCCTGGGGCTGACTCCATTGGGACCTGCAGCCTTTGTGGGGCAAAGCCTTCATTGCAGGTGAGGAGCTCTCTCCTCCTGTTAAAAACATTAGCTGCTGGTCCTATTACTAGTGATTCTTTTCATGCCACTCAAATGCTCTGGTATCCTTCTGTTGGAGCCTCTGTTTAAGCTTCCTCTTGTAAGCCTTCTTCCCCTCTTTGGACTTTACTGACAGCCATCTCTGGGTCTCCCTCACTGCTTCCCTGTTACCTGACCTAAACGATGCCTTTTTCTCAATTAGGATTACTTAAATGTCTATGGCGACCCATGGCTTGTTGTTTGGGAAGCAGCGGACAGTTTTTGTTGGTATACAGATGTCAACACAGAAGTTGATGTAACCTGTAATGCAGCCTGTCAGTCCATCAATGTCTCACCATGTGTCTCACAGAGTGTTTTCCATTCCGTAGCGGAGGGAGGAATATAGATGTCGATCAATATGGCGGGTGAGAACTCTCTGGGCATATAGTATGGACAGAGGCCCAACAGTTCGATGTCCAGGCAACAGATTCTTTCTTTCACAGTAACATGACCAGTATGACACCACCTGTTGGTGATGTACATGACCAGGCCCCCTCCATTCCTCTTTCCTCTGATCCGCCCACACTGTGCTGAAGCCGTCAATACTAATGGATGTTTCCGGCATACTGTCCTGCAGCCATGTCTCCATGAAACACATTAGACGACACTCTCGACAGATATTCGATCCTTCCTCACCAGTGCAATCAACTCATCTACCTTGTTCTCAAGAGAATTCACGTTGCTCATAATCAGAGATGGGAGATGCTTCATACAGCACGTGCCCGCTGCTCACAAGATGAAGCAGAAAAAAATTCTGCGATTAAAAGAACAAAGATAAAAACTCTCTCCAACAGCATGATCAATGAAGGTAGGCTTTACAAAATAAACTCTATAGTTTACAGTACTAAAATACTGCACTAAAAATATGAAAAAATATGGAAGTAGAATAGTAGGAAAATTTGTAGTAGTAGTAGTAAAATTATTTGTATGTGTACAGGGATTTGTGCGTGCGTACTTAGACTTGTGTGTCTGTGTTGGGATTTGTACATCTGTACTTGTAAAATGTCTTAATATGTGTGTGCGTACTCAGACTTGTGTGTCTGTACTTGGATTTGTATTTCAGTCTGTTTGTGTGTCTGTACTCGTATGTAACTGTAAATAATATTTGTGTCTATGTAAAATAATGTGCAAATGTATTCACTCAAAAACCTAAATGTAAATGTCTAATAATCTAAGAAAACAATTCGGTTTTAAATAAAAGTGCTGCAATGCCTCACAATTGGCTTTCTTTTACGGGTGGAATTTTGCTACTGTTCTGCTGTCTGCAAGATTTGTGTGTGTAAAGCGACTTGTCTATAATGGAAGGATTTCCTTGCCCTCAGCTCGGGCTCCCAGACTAAGCCTTACAGGCCGAGTACGGTTAATCTCTCAGTAGGCCTTACAGACAGCGCTCAGGCTAAGCGAAGCACAGAACTGCTGCCACAGTTCCTTAGGTGAGTCTCACCTTTACGTGTCTTTGAGTTGGTGTTTTGCTCTTGACTTTCTCCTGCTCAGCCAAAAAGTGTTTATAGTGTTTCTTTACTGTTACCGTTAGTCGATGCAGGCAGGTAAACAGCTACAGCTAGTGTAGCTTACAGTGAACAAACAGTGTGACCTAACTTTTCTCCTAAAAGTGCTGTTCAGTGGCAACTGCACTTTTGCTTGAACAAGCCTTTCAGAGGAGAGGGGAAACATCTTAGGGAACTACAAGCAGAAGTCCTGTTTCCACTAAACAGCACTTTTGGATAACCATGACCTTGATGACCGAGAATCCCCACAGACCGGCTCTGCGCTCCTCTGTTCACCACTTGCCTTACTGATCGGCCTTGGAGCTTCAGTGTTCTTCACTAGCCTGAGCGCGGACTGATGAACCGTACTCGGCCTGTAAGGCTGAGCCTGGGAGCCCGAGCTGAGGGCAAGGGAAACCTTCCAATACAGACAAATCGCTTTAAACACACAAATCTTGCAGACGGCAGAACAGTAGCAACATTCCACCTGTAAAAAGACAGCCAATTGTGAGACTTTCCAGCACTTTTACTTAAAACCTAAGTGATTTCTCAGATTATTAGACATTTACAGTTAGTTTTTTGAGTGAATACAAGAGCACATTATTTTACATACACAAATATTATTTACAGTTACACATAAACAGACTGAAAAACAAATCCGAGTACAGACACACAAGTTTTAGTACAGACACACAAATCCAAGTAAGGACACAGAAGTCTGAGTGTGCACACACAGATTGGAGACATACTATTCAAAGTACACACGCACAAATAATTTTGTGCAACAATAATTTTGCTACTATTCTACTTCCGTAGTGTTGGAAATTTGAGTGTGTAGCTGTGGGGGTAAATGGTACCACCTTGTTCTGTGGAATTATTTCTGAGAAACGTTTTCTGTAGAATTACTTTGTTATCCGCTAAATTGGAACTCGGCATTGAATAAATGTTCAGTATTTGTTATACAACAATCTCTGGAGAGGATAATGTTTGGACCACTGGTTAGGAGTCTCCATACCTTATTTTTATGGTTTTATGGGAGTTATTTTTATTACATAAAACTATTGTTATTATTTTTTAACATTTTAATCAAATGTTTTAATGAACAACTGAACACTGAACCACAGCTTCTTTCACATAATGGTATGATCCTGATCTGCACGCATTCACAGCAGAGCTGAAGATTTGGCCCTCCCCGACGGGAGTTGGCGCTACTCATTTGCTACGAAGAATCGATTCGTTCGCAGTCGGCTCATTCGCAAATGTCACTACTGTGGATGAGGTCATGCTCGTTACTGCTACAAACACAGAACAGACAAACCCTAGAAGGTGTCCAAGCAAGAGGGCTTATGAGTGATTGGTGATCACCACTCTTCAATTGTGATCATTTTTAGTCTGTTTATGGCAATTGTTTGTTTATAATAGTTTTAGGTGTCCTTAGCATTGTTATGATAGGTTTAAGTTGAATTTACTTTTTAGTTTAGTTTTTGTTTGACACTAGATTTCTTAGCTAATTTTTTTTCCAGAGACATTAGTTTTGATTTTATCTATTTTGTCTATAAAAATATCTATCCATCTATTAACCTAACCCTTTGGCCTGTCAGCACGCAAATGGCAGGGTATATTCTGAACAGATCACCAGTTTATTTCAGGGCTACCAGAGAGAGACAGCTACAACAATATGGCATTTTTTGCCACCCGATGGCCTGTTGTTGTAACTTAACTTCAAATGATAAATGTATATTTTCTTCCATTCCACAATCACTTCCCCATTGCCTTGCCAGAATCATTGTATGAAATATTTTAACACAATATTATAAGTAAAGGAACACATTTATTAACATGACATAATCAATACACACATATAATTGACAAAGGTTTTAAAACATACAACTTTATAAATACAAAATATACATTTATGTATCCCATGAATATCAGCATGTGCATGATTATATTATCAGACTGCCAAGTATATACTCTGCAGCTTATACCAAAAGCCTAATAACATGTTGTGAACAAAACAGTAGAACTATTTATATTACATGTAATCTGATCAAGATGGATCTTATTCATGCATCTTAGTACATATGTTTGTCCTGATATTAACATTACGGAACATAGGGGGAAACAAAATCATCAATTAATTCCGAAAAGTGATCACAAGTCTCTGGCTATAAAATACTAGCAGAGTGTTGGTTATAAATTGTAAAATCCTTAGAAGTTGTTAAAACCTCACAATTTCTATCCAAAATGATGAAGGACATGGACTTTATGTATTAAATGCCAATTGCAGCCCTGAGGTTAAACCCTATATTCCATGTTTGATGGTATTTAAATAACCGTACACTAAAACTGGTCATCAAGCAAGGCAAGAATGGACCTCAGAATTTCAGGGTCCTCAAAAGCCCAGTAAACCTTTATAATGTAATTGTTGACTCAATTCCAACATAATACATTTACTGAAAAATATAGCATATTACAGTATATATTACAATATCAATATTTATCATTTTTAATTATAAAGTAGCAATATTAAAATCATGAATAAAGTCTGCACCACATAAAAGCCTGGTCTAACTGAAAAAGGCCAACAGTGATACAGACATCTGATGCTGAGGGTGCACATCAATTAGGCCCAATGACAGGAAATTAAAATGTATAGAGAACTGCAGATTAATAAGGATGATTAAAAGACATCTTATTCTTTAGATTATGCTGGTCAGCAGATCAAATATGAAGTCTGGGGGTCATCTGAATATTTTTAAATTTTTATTTGTTATGCTTTAAAACTAAACATCCTGAGCTCCTGTCTATTAAGGTGTTGGGACATAAAACAGCAGACAGGCTGAGAAGGAAGGCAACTGAATCATATAGCACCTTTCAGACAATGCTGACATGTTAAAATACCAGACACTGTTATGTGGTAAATCAATCACTTGGGAAGGATCCTGTTGAAATAGCTCAATAGGTTCAAAGAAATATGCTGGCACATTCTTCCAGTAATCAGATTTAGATACATGTATATAAAATAGGATTGCTCCCATTCAATCTTAAATCTTTATTTCATATCATGTTACTGCATATTTAAGCTTGGTCTTAGCTCAGGAATTGAGTAACTTAATAAAATAATATTTCTTAAAAGAAAAAAAAAATATAACATTGCAATGCAGGTTACTGGAACACAGGTTAAAATCTTGCTCAAGGGCTCAACTGGAGTTCAGAAAGGTAAAAAAAAATAAACCTACTCAGCTTCTTTGTCCCGGTTTTTTCAGAGGTAGTGTTACACCCTATCCTGTAAATAGTAATGAAATGATAAAAAAATCTTGTAACATATGCAACCACAGTGTTAATATTATATAATATTTAAATCATTTTAATATTAAATTAACAAAAAGAAAAAAAAAATCACGAGTTGTGTAAAGATATGCAAACGAGCCATCAGCTTGTAAAATAATTTAAGAGTATTTTAAAATTCAACTAATTAATACAAAATAAAAATTTGCTCTTGTAGTTTCTCCCAATTTTAGGATGCTAATGCTAGGCAGTCAGACTATAAGTTAGCAAATGAATTAGTGAGAGTTAGCAGATATCATTAGGTGGTTAATTCAGGTTCAGTTGTTTTACTGTCTCTTTAATACTGTGTGAAATGATTCTGTCTTGCTAGTTAGCTGGCTAGGTAAATAGCATGTGCAGCTTTTTAAATTAAATCACTAAAAAGAGATGTTAGCATATATTAGTTTTATTGTGTTTATTTGCTAGATATTCGATTTAGAATAACATTAGCATTGTTTTTCTTCTAACTAGAGCTAACTGGCTAAATCTGGCAGCAGTTGTTGCACTTGCAAGCTTGAGGGGAAGTGACTGGCTGAAAGTTGAAAGTATGTGACACTATGACAAAAAATGTAAAACTTCTCTGAGGAATTAAAACAGACTACTAGAGAATATTAAGATATAAACGTTATGTGTTAAAACAGGTATACAACTTTCAATAGAAAGGAATAACTATGTAACCTTTTATACTATAATAAATTACATTTTTAAAATTTCTTGAATGATTTAATTATTGCTTATTTTATAAATTAGACTATAAACGCCATATGATTCCATCCTTACAGGCTACCTTTTCTTATCAGCCCAATGCATTTTTCCTTCAAAAGAGACATGCTAACAAAATGTTAAATTAAATTATGACTGGATTGGTCTGATGATAATTGATGAAATTTCAGTTTGTCTATTTAAAGTTTTTTTGTCTATTTAAAAAGAACTTCACAACAAAGTGGATTGTTTGCGACTGGGAGCATTCCAAGAGAAGACTGCAGCCAAGTTATTTAGAAAACATTCATCATACCTTCAGAACAATTCAAAACCATACAATAAAGAGAGGAAAAGGCCTATCTTTGCCTTTTCTAATTGACCATTTCTGTGGAATTTTTTTTCCACAACTGACAGAACATCAATTAAATAAAACAGTTTAAATATTTGTATCATAAAGCTTCTAACATGACACAGTTGATATTACCTCACACTGTGGTTGCAGTACTGTTGGGCTTAAGTTAAATGGAGGGATGTAAAGCATTTTCACCCTGCCCTTCCCTGGGTTCCACAATGAATTAACCAGTTTCCAGTTTTGCTTTGAGACCAACTTTCCCTGATGGAAGGAATCAGAATGGAGAATTCATTCCCAGCTTTGTTTCAAACTGCAGCTTTTGTCTCTTCTGGTAGCGAACTCTCACCCTGAAATGGAAGAAGGTTAAAACCAGAGCTTATGATCAAGGCAGTCTGTGTAGTTCAGTTTTAATTCTTATTCCTTTTTTAATATAAATAAAGACTAATCTGATTACTCATTAAACCCCCATTGATTCCTGCTGTTTCTTCTGCAGTATGTAACTGTGACATTAGCTTCTTTTTTCTATGTGCCTTTGTCACCCATTTATAATTATTGCCCCCCCCTTTAGTCAAAGTCACTGGGCCTCATGCAAGAACAACTTGGATAAAAAAAAATATTTCTAACTCACACCTGAGAGCAATTTAAATGGTCTGCACTTATAGAGCGCTTTTCTGCCTATTGGCACTCAAAGCGCTTTAAACTACTTCTTATTCACCCATTCACACTCACACACCGATGGGGGAGCTGCTATGCAGCTGGCCAACACTCACCAGGAGCAACTAAGTTGGAGTTCGGTGTCTTGCTCAAGGACACTTTAACATGTGACTGGAAGAGGTGGGGATTGAACTAACTGTGAAATTGGTGGACAACCGCTCTACCTTCCTGTGCAACAGTCACCCACCCATTTAAGAGAATCTGTAGAATTTACTAATTTACTTACCATGTTAATTCTTTTTTCTTATGGATGAACAAAATTCACGGGTGGTTCAGAACTGCCTCATGTGTGTCATCAACAAACAGAATACCTTTCTCCAATGGGGGAAAACATACCTTTGACTTTACAATTTAAGTGGCTTTATATGAATTAATTCAAACTTTAAAAATATGACACAGAAAATGATTTGATTAAAACGTACACTGCCAGTTTATTGAGAGGTATCTTCTCTCAATGCCTTGGTTTTAAAGGCATGGTTTTAGAGCAGGTCTTTGTCCAGTATCATCCTCTGTTGTAACACTAAACAGTATAACATCATCTACTGTAGCTGGAATATCATTTAATAACTTGCAATTCAGTATATAACGTAACCAAAACAATGTCAGCCTACGTAGCTTTTTCTGGACCTCTGTCAAATACCTACCCACGTCTTCATTCAATGGCTGGCTTTCTAGGTGGTTTCCAAAAAAATGTGTGCTACATTGATAGTTGAAAACCTGGGCTAATTAGGAGAGAATGCTTCCATCTTATTTTAGATGGTGCAGCTCTCCTATCTAAAAATATGGATGAATTTGTGTGACAACCAAAAGCATGACAAATTCAGTTGATCCTAAGATGCAGTCATATTGATAATCATGTTCCTAGATGCACAGGCCAAGGAGGAAAAGCAGCAATCTTCAATTCAATCTTTATAATCAACACTAGAACTTAGTTATAACTCATGAGAGCCTTAGTCTTAGCCTCACACACCCAAACTGGAAAACTACTTCTCCACTCAATTATTCAGAGTTTTTTGACTACATTTTAGATGATGGATGATTTAGTGCTTAGTACAGTAGTACTTTAGTACTTTGTACAGATAAAGTCTAGTTATAGTGCATGACTTCAACACACAAACTCAGTGGCTCAGTTGGTAGAGTGGCTGCCCACCGACCATAGGGTCAGACGTTCGTGCCCAAGTATTGGTCCTAAGGCCAGTAGAAATTGGGGAAAGTTGCATCTGGAATGGTATCTGGCGTAACAATGTGCCAAATCAACAATGATCTGCTGTGGGTCATTCAATATTTATGTTGATGCTGACATGCATAGATGCATATTATTTGTAATTCATTGGCAAAAACAAGAACAAGCCCCAGATGCTTTTCAGTAGGTAGCCAGGCTGACTTTACTAGGTTGAATTAAACCTTATCACGTAGATTTCAATTTGTTTATGTTAATGACCAACTTTCTACATACACAAAAGTTGGAGTTCCACAGGGATCTTTGTTAGGAGCAATACTTTTCACTTTATATGGGTTTATATGGGCAACATTATTAGGAAAGATTCTATAAATTTCCATGGCTATGCAGATGACACCCAGCTATAATTATCTCTGAAACTAAAGTTTCATAGTTACATTAGTTACTTTAGATCGCATAGCTTTGGCCTCCATTACTAGTGCAAGGAACCTCAGAATTTTTTTTACCCGACTATGTATTTTAATTCACACATAAAACACATTTCTAGAACAGCCTTCTTCCACCTGCAGAATATTGCCAAAAATAGTAGCATCCTGTCTAAAAATTATACTGAAAAAAAATAGTCCATGCATTTGTTAGTTCAAGATTGGACTACTGTAATTCCCCACTAATGGGATGTCCTAGTAACTTCCTAAAAAGCCTTCAATTAATCCTAAATACTGCAGCAAAAATACTGACTGGAATTAGCACGAGATATTATTTATTTCTTCTTTATTAGCTTTTCTCCAATGGCTTCCTATAAAATCTAGAATTTATGGGTCTCAAGGCTGTTGGTCTGATCTGTGTTGTCCTGGCGATCCCAACTATCTTGTCTGCCCACTCTGATTTCCTGCTGTCTCTCTATCACCGCTGCTCTACTCAATTACTCTCAACTCACTTCACCTGTTGCTCCCCTTTATATACCCCGTTTACCTGCTCCTCTCTACCAGAACATCTTCCTGCTTCCCCAGACTCAAGTTGTGTGTTTTCTCACCCGTGAGTTTTGATTTATTCCCTATGAGTTTTGTCTGTTTTACCTGTGTTCGTTTGTTTGGTTTTTGTTATCTGGCCACTGGACCCAAGTTTCCTAGGAAACTTCTGCTCTGCCTGCCCGTTCACCTGGTGGCAAGTGAATTTAGACCAAACATTGCTTCTGTGTACTTTTAATGATTACCAGACTATGTAATAGAAACTGATTTTTGTGCAAGACCGAATACTGTATTTCCTGGGAAACCCATTTAAGAAAAGAATTGACTTCTAGAGCAGTCCAGAACCAAATTGTTCTTGCATGGGTTACAGTGTGTGTTTATAGCTTCAACCCATTTAAATATTCCTGTTCTATTGCTAATGTATATTACTACACTGCAAAACAAGCTGCAATGCAGTAAAAAAGTTTAACTGTTTTGAGTATTTTGTTTTATATCATAGTTTTGTTTCGTTCTGACTTTCGAAGCTTAAAAGTGGCAAAAAGAAAACTCCTAGAATAAGAAAGCCTAAACCTTTGACTGTGCTTATACAATACTTATGTCATTTTGGTTGTTCTCCAACTATCTTCTTTTCTGTTTTGCATCAATTCCTTGTGTTTTGGTTCCTACCTTATTTCATGTAGCTTTACCACTTCGTTAACAACCACCACCAGTAGCGTAGACAGAGAGACCAGCAGCCATGCTGGCAGTGGTATGTCAGCCAGGTTAAAGGTCAGCAAGCTGCCCTTGTTGCGCCACAACAGGTAATCCACTGTGGCCTGAACAATCTGGCCAAGCAGACTGGATGTGAAGGGAGGAAAGGCATGTGACTTATGCTTAACAGGAAATGCAATTTGATTTCTTTTATATTTACTTTTAGGAGACTCTTTTATCCAAACCAACTTACAAGTGAGGTACAAGGCAAGCAAAAATCTAAGTCAAGGAGAAAACATTAAAGCAAAGTTGTAGCATAAAAGTGTTTATATTTAATGAGATTTATGCGAAAGAGTTCTGTTTTCAGCAGTTTTTTTTTTTTTTTTTTATATTGGGAGAGAGTTTGCTGAGCATGCAGAGTGATGGCTCGTTCCATCGTGGGATCATTGCGCTGAATAGATTTAATGTGTGGAAGACATTGTTTATTGGCCGACTGCAGTGGACGTCGGGACATATCTGTACGCGTATATATGTATTAAAGTGTATGGAGTTTTTAAAGTGCAACTTAGTGGAAAACATTAAAGCTAAAAACAATAATAGCTTATAAATGACATGATAACTTACACCACAGGTACTGTAAAACACCACCAGGTATTGCTGAATGGACTCTTTCTCCACAAAGGCTGAGAGCGGTGGACATAACTGAGGGAGATCACCACTGGAACAAAGATTAGGAACAAATGCAGGAAAATTGACTATCATTCAATAATGGTAAATAATAAATCATGCTAAAAACAGAACTTTTTTGAAGCCTGCAGTTTGAGTGAGTTTTACCTGTGTGTAAAACTAGAAATACTGCCATGACTTTCTGAGTCAGCAGCAGGCCATTTGACAATTCATTAAACCAGCCAGGAGCTTCGTCTGAAGAGCTGCAGTAACAGAAAAACAACGTTTTATTCTGTTTCTTAAGTTTATGTTCTCTACTGCATGTTTTTCAGTGCACGTTAATTGTACCATTAATACAGCCCTAAAATGAAGTGCAATATAAATAAAATAAAGATATGAATGGAACAATCAGTCAATTGAGGCTCTATGAATGGAACAATCAGTGAGTTGAGTAGTGGTTCTTGTACCTGGCTTTGAGTATTTCAAGGCAGGTGCCAGTAGAGTTGATAGTGCCACTTCTATGGCAGACTTTCTGTAGGGTAAACCCAAAGGCCAACAGGTAGGCACATACTGTCAGAACAAACTTCAACAGGAAACAGCCAAGAAAGTAAGTCTGGGTCTGATCAAAGAAGAAAACATGGGAAAGTCAGAAGCTAAACATGTGTTGGTGTCCAATTACTGTCAAAAGATTAATGTTTTCTTTGGTGAAAAAACAAAGCAGAATATTCATACAAGTGGAAAAAAAGCATAGACAATATGAATGACATTGACTGTTATTCATCCTTTTATATTAAACAATAATAATGGCATTAAGTATGTTTGTAGGTTTCTATATGTATGTAATGTAGTAAGGCTTTTAGATGTGGATGTAATCTGTGGGATCTTGCCTTTCTTGGAATGGCTTCTAGGTTTTTCCCTGTGGCAACTGTCATGACCGAACTATCTGGTGGCTTCCCCAGAAGTGACATGCTGTCAGGACAACATGAATCTACTATAAATATGACATAGAATTCAAAGAAATGGTATATAGTTATGTGTGTAAAGTGTGCATGTATACCTTAGAAGTGGGCAGCTGAAGCAAGACAGCCAGAGGATGTCAGTGGTGTTCATTGGAGGAGGAAGCTGAGCCAGGCAGGCTAAGAACTACAGAAACCAAAGACATTTGTTTTATATACATACAACTTAGCCTCAAATGAACCTAGTGCTGGGCAGTATACTGGTTGTAAATTTCAGTATGCAATGATTGTTCATATACCATCACATTTCTGAAACAACAGCTGTGATACTTTGGCAGGTAGCACTGCGGAACACTTTTCAGTTTGTGTTAAGAGGGAAGTCTTGTGGTTATAGGTTTATAGCTAACAATTATTAACCCACAACTCTTCAACAAGGTAAAACGCCATGGCACACAACTTTTGACACATAATTACAATTTTAACTGTACGTTTACTCAATTACAAGCAGTAAAGGGAATGTTGGGTATAGCTTGCTATAAGCTAAAGCTAACACCTAGGAAAATCAAGGCTACATCTTTATGGCAACTTGATGAACAGAGATTAATGAGAGAGAGAGACTGGAGTTGCAATAGAATTACTTCCAAGATAGTAGCTGTGTCTGCAAGCTGCAAAGCTACAACTTTACCACTCAGTAACATTAACTGCAGCACAGCTAAATTGCTGTGGCAGTTTTATATAAAATCCTATTTAAGGAAAAAGTGGAGGCTGCTTCTTCCAATTGCAGCAGAGTTTAGCCTTTCAAAGGTGTGAGATATATAGACTGTGTTTATGTTTGTTGAACTTTCAGTTCTGCTTTTTATCAGAAATAGCATTTACCACATTGGGAATCTACTCCATAAATATTTTCCATGCTTTCTAACACCACCGATAATTTGTCACATTCATGCATATAAATTTTACTGGCAGCTGCAGTTCATGCTGATGTTCAAGGACACTGATTCTTCAGAAAAGTTGATCTAAATTGTTTAGTATGGATCAGATGCTTTATTTCATAAAGTTAGCAAGTGGGTAAACTGGTAGGACGGCATCAAATGATAAATTAAATTACCTGGACGCTGGATTGAACACGACACATGCAGGTCTACAATAAATTAAATAGTATCAATATAAATGTATGAGAAACACTGCAGATGATCAAATATATATTTTTCACTTGCCTGACTGGGCAACTGCATGACAAATTCCACTTAAACTGTCAGAGTTTACCTGCCAAGGGCAAATGGGCAAGTTTTAATGTTGAGCCCTTTGTTCTGGCCCCTATACACGCCACCTAGAAACCAGACCTTGGCCAGAGCAAAGGGAGTATTTCTTTACAAATGAGATTGCATCTCACATGGATTATCCCCTTATGTGCACTACAGGTGTAAAAGGGCAACTCTGGAGAGTATCCAGACCTGATTCTTCAAACAGGAAAGAGCCTTGAGCATTACTATGAACCGGTGACTTGTTATTAACAGTGAGCGGTGGCGTCCCATTCCATAAGTTTCAAAATGGCAGTCTTTGCAAACTGTGTACATGTTTTCACGCACTTGCAAGAGACCATCAAACTTTTGGAAAACAAACTAAGCAAAAAAATTATCTTATGGACAATTTCAATCTTTTCTGGGATCATGGATGTTGACTGAGAACATTGTCCACAGCGTCTCAGTCTCCGGTGACTGACTGACCATTGGAAACACCTGTGCCTCTGATGCGCTTACCTCTCCTGCATCCTCCGCTCCAACCCTCGACATCCACAGGTATGAACAGTCTGAGATATTTATAGAATCTGAAGTTACCAACAGACAAAATGCAGCTCTTAAGGATTCTAACTTTTCACCCAGGGAATTTTATTATTTTAATGAATGTTATGATCTTAACCACACTGCTCTTTGCCCTGTAAAGAACATGTCTGTTCCATGACCACCCAAACTTTTTAAACCAAAAATGAATACAAGGGGAGTTAATCATAAACCTAATACAAGTTAAGACTACTGCTCATACTGAACCAAAACCTAAAAACAATTAAATGTGGATTATTAAATATCACATCTCTCTCTTCTAAATCTGTTAGTAAATGACTTGATAAATGATCATCAAATTGATTTATTTTGTTTTACTGAAACTTGGTTACAGAAGGAAGAATATGTCTAAATGAGTCAACCCCTCATGTTATATCATGTTCCCAGAAGCACAGGCTAAGGTGGAAGAGTAGCAGCAATCTTCCACTCTAGCTTATCAATAAACCCTAGACCTAAGCATAGCTATAACTCATTTGAGAACCTTACTCTTAGCCTTTCACACCCAAACAGGAAAACTCAAAAACCACAATTTATCATGTACCGTCCCCCAGTCCCTTATTCAGAGTTTTTATTGAATTTTCAGATTTTCTTTCCAATTTAGTGCTAAGTACAGATAGTCATTATAGTTGGTGACTTTAACATTCATGTAGATGCTGACAGTTACTTCCTCAACACTGCCTGAAAATATTAAATTTAAAGAAATTATTTCAATACTATAGTGAGTAGACATCTTAGTCCTGTACAAGTTGATTATCTAGTCAACGATTCTGCAGCCTCACTAGATACAGTTGCCCCTCTGAAAAAAGTGAATCAGAGGAGCCGACCTCCATAGTACAATTCACAAATGCGCAGCTTAAAGCAGGCGACACGAAAGTTAGAAAAGAAGTGGCCTTCCACTAATTTAGAAGAATCCCGGTTAGCCTGGAAAACATTTTTAAAAATGTACAAAAAAGCACTCTGTGATGCCAGAACATATTGTTCAGCACTAATAGAGGAAAACAAAAACAACCCCCAGTTTCTCTTCAGCACTAGCCAAGCTAAGAGCCATAGTTATGTTGAGCCTAGTATTCCCTTAACTCTGAGCAGCAATGACTTCATGACTTTCTTTATGAATAAAAGTGTAGCCTTTAGGGAAAAAATTCACCCGATCCTCTCTACAAATATTACCGATGTACAACAGCTATAGCTTCCTCAATAAGGACTTCAACTAACTTCCACTATTGCTTCCTCAACTAACATGTCTTTAAGACCCTCTCCCAACCAAATTGCTCAAAGATGTTCTTCCTTTAATAGACAAGTTCATATTAGATTTAATCAACCTATCTTTAGAAACTGACTATGTAACAAAGGCCTATAAAGTTGCTGTAATCAAACCGCTACTTAAAAAAAAATCTTGTCTTGATCCAGGTGATTTAGCCAACTATAGACCGATATCAAATCTCACATTTATTTCTAAAATTCTTGAAAAAGTAGTTGCAAAGCAATTATATGACCACCTGTACAGGAATAATTTGTATGAAGCGTTTTCATTCAGGATTTACAGTTCATCATAGTACAGATACAGCACTGGAAAAGTGACCCAACGATCTTCTCTCGCTTCAGATAATAGACTTGTGTCCATACTCTTTGTAATAGACCTTAGTGCCGCATTTGACACCATTGACCACAACATTTTATTACAAGGACTGGAACATGGATTTGGGATTAAAGGAACCCCACTAAGTCGGCCAAAAATCTGGGGGTCATCATCGATGACGAACTGAGCTTTAAGGACCACATCTCCTCACTTTTAGGGAATGCAGATTTGCCCTCTACAACATCAGGAAGATTAGACCCTACATCACAGAATATACAATCCAACTCATTGTACAGGCGCTGGTCATATCTTGTGTTGATTACTGCAAGACTTTGTTAATGGGGTTACTGGTATCCACATCAAACCCTTGCAGATGATCCAAAACGCAGCAGCTCGTAAGTACAATGGGAGGCAGAGCCTTTAGCTATCAAGCCCCTCTTCTTTGGACCCAGCTTTTAATCCAGATTTGGGGGACACCCCAGATTGAGTGCCAATAGGTAGGAAAGTGCTATATAAGTGCAGACCATTTACCGTTTACTTTTAAGACTAGGCTTAGGCTTCTTTGATAAAGCTTATCTTATCTTACTAAGCTTATAAAGCTTAGTTAAAACTGCTTAGTCAAACTGAACTAGCTCCTAAGTAAGATGTTATAGGTTTAGAATGTTGGGACTCCCACAAGTGCAATGAGCTCCTCTCCTCTTTCTCTCTATACATTTATTTGTCACCACTGCATGCTATTAATTTTGTGTCTTCTCTCTCCCGTAGTTGTGCTTTTCGCCCTCTGTCTCTCTCTCTGTCCCTTCCTGCAGGTGTCCTTGGCTTTGGAGCTGTGTGTTTCCAGTGTGCAGCTATTCGTCCTACCAACCTGTATAATGATTTGTTGTTGTTCTTTTCTTTTCTTTTCTCTCTTAACTTTCCACTCCCCCCAACTGGTCAAGGCAGATGGCCGCCAACCCTGAGCCTGGTTCTGCTAGAGGTCTCTTCCGTTAAAGGGAGTTTTGCCTCTCCACTGTTGCCTAAGGCTTGCTCAAGGGGGATTTGTTAGGTTGCCTCTACATACTTGTGTAATCTGGACTTATTATGTAAAGTGCTTTGAGATTACCTTGTTGTAATTTGGCACTATATAAATAAAGTTGAATTGAACCTGAACTTTAACATATAAAATATCGTGAAACGACCTGAATCTTAAAAAAATAAAATAAAAAATTGTTGTGATACAAATTTTTGGTCATACAATTAGATTTTGCTCTGATGCAGTTGAAATTTTAAGTTTTTGATGTAACTTCTTATTCTAAATAGTGGGCTTACATGGGGAATCTGTTGTGAAGCCACATTATGCCATTGTTAGTAGTCTTGTATTCTCAAAACATAGCATTTATGTGGCTGTACAGGGAAATGGTTCTCTAAATTACATTTATACACTGTCAGTTAGCAATGATGCATACAGAAGTGAGAAAATTGAATGAGACTGGCACAGTATACACATCCATATTTTTTGTCAAGTCTCTCACCTGGATGATGACCAGACTGAGCTGGCACTGCAGCAGGAAGAGGAAGCATTTACGAATGCCGTAGGTTGTGTGGCGTGCCTGGAACAGCCAAAGGCAATTTATTGAATACGTATCTAACTCTTCCAGGTTTATTCAATGTGTGAGGGCCAGTATGTGTCAAACCTGCTCTATGAGCTTCACCATGCTGACACTCTCTCCTTGGTGGAATGTGACAGAGCAGCTCAAGCTGTTAAGCTGTCCGGAGAGCCCCAGAGGAGACAGACCTTCACTGTCCCTGTTGAATCCTCCTCTGGTTGCATAACCAAATGTCTCCCACAAGCACTGAGATGGGTACAGAGGGTCCAGAGCGATGCTGTGGACAAAGGGTTGTGAGAATTTACATGTGGGCAAAGCAGGATTAATAATCACTCAATTAGAATGGGCAACAGTTTGTGTGCTAAAGCAATGAATGTTCACTGTCAAAATGTGTGCACCTGAGGTCACTTTGTAGGAACAGGCGGTTGTTGCGGAAATTGGCAGAGCTTCCCAGACAGCATGTAACTTCCTTGTTCTCCTGCATGATCTTTATCATCTCACACATGGCTGTGGAGAAAACGTCACTGTAAGTGTCTATTTCACTCCTACTACACTTACTGTTTATAGTTTTGTAGAGTAGTAAAGCATACTAAATAAGTCTCAACAGCTATTTATCATTACTTTTCCTCATGAGAAATGACCCCATTGTTAAACAGCAGGTATATAAAACACAAACCATACTCACTGTCTTGGGTGCAGTCTGTAAAAAGTGGCACCAAAAGGGGCACATTATCAATGTTCTTCAAATGAGGGCGAACCTGGCAAATACCACGAGGTAGCTTGGCCTGAGAAACAGCAAATATAGGTGCTCAAACTACACCTTCACTCATTGTGAACTTGCTTCTTTTGGTTCTAGTTCCTGTAGTACATGTACATAAATGCCATTAAACTTCACTCTGACTTCCATACATACATACATAGCTGAAAATGCCTTCAGATGAAATCACTGGTAGGAACCTTCATTTCAGATAATGTTATTTTGTTGCTCACTATGGAGTATTTAATCATGGTCAATCTAATTTTTCAGGGCTCCCCCAGATGACATTATCTGAACTCCTAATGAAAAACTCCTCCAGTTGTCATCTGAAGGAGATTTTCTGATAGAAGCACAGAAATATTTTAATACAGTGAAGTCAGAGGGAAGTTTAAATTCATTATTGTACATTTACACTCTAAACTAAAGCCATGGCAAGCACGTTGAAAATTTCTCACCTTTTAAGCTTTTTAATCTGTCTGTATTTTATAGCCATATAAAAACACACACACCCATCTAAAGTATAGTAGAAAGATGTGAGCTATAGCATCTTTGGTTTGGTAAATGTATTATTACCCTGTTGCAGTCCTCTAGAAAGCTGGGCACATCACTATCTGTGGGCTGGAAACTTGTTAGGTCAGAGTGCACTTCCTCCTCAGGTAGTAGGGGACCTTCTGCTTCATCCCGGGAATCTGTGACACACACAGTATGAGCATGGTTGTCTAGTAGCGGCTCTCTAAAACCCAGATATCACACATCTTAGAGACAGCTTTTAAGTTTTCTCTGGAGGTTGTTTTTTTCCTTTCGCTTTGAGGAGCTATGTGATCTTGAGAAATACGTGCATGATGAGAGTGTTACTGAAAAAACACAAAACCTAAACCAACATAACAAGCTTTTCCTGTATTCTCTCAGAAGTCTCAAAAGAATTAAAACATTAGCTAAACTCCAATACTAAACGTAAAAAAAATTATCTTCCTGCTGCACAAACACATAATTGGTACCGTGGTTTAGGTCTTCATGTAGGGAGAAATGACTGGGACTAGATGCTACTCCATCACATGGGGTGTCTCCATTGGGAGTTAGAGAGATATGACAGTTCCAACCTGTCTCTAAACCCATCTTCTCTGCAAAAACCTGCACAAATAAAACACATACTCTCATGGTACACAGACCCTTTTCAAGTGAGCAGTGAACTGCCCTACACATTGCGCAAATTGTTCCCTTCATAGACTATACAGTTTAATTTTCACACTTAATGTGATTCTTCCATGATCTTCAGTTTTTGACACACAGATCATTCCTAAATTTGATTAAATACTAATAGTAGAGTTAACTAAGAGAGACTGCAATATACAACAGTGCAGGACTAAATTTAGCCAAATGGTGGTGTTGGTTAGAGAGACACAGTAATTGAATACACTGCCAGCTAATATAAGGAATTGAAAAAAATCCTTAAAACATCAGTTGAAAACAAATCAGTCATGTACCTACATGTAAATTACTTTCTTTTTCTCAGTTGCCTGTTCATGGTGGCCTGTTAACCTATTGACTTTTATATGTTTACCGTTTATGTAGCTGGTCATCTTGGTTCAGTGTAATGTCTGCATGTGTAATGTTATGTCTGTAAATATATCTTTTTCTAATAGCCTATCTTCATTAATGCTATGCTTTATTAACAATAAAGATCATACATTAAAAAGAAAACTATGTGGGCTTTTGCTCGGATGGCATACAGACAATGGCAGGGAAACATAGGGCTGCAGGCTTTAATCAAGAGAGTTGCTCCACCTGTGTAATAGACACATTGTGTTATTCACAGTGAAAAACTGTTGTGACTGTTGTCCGCACTTTGTGAGGAGATGGGGCTCTCTCGAGGCAAAGCGTTGCACGAGTCTTTTGGGCTCAGAGCAGAAATTTAAATTTTTTTTGGAGGAGGTGCGCAAGGATGACGCTGCAAGCAAGTTCAGTGATGAACAATTTCTATTGAAACTGACCTATCTCAGCGATTTATTTGGAAAGCTAAATGAATTAAATATTCAGCTGCAAGGCAGAGACAAGATCAATGCATTCAACCGACAGCTCGAGATGTGGGGCAGGCGGCTCGATCAAAGAAATACTGAGGTCTTTGAGTGAACTTGTTGAAACAAGTGTTTCTAGAGCCAGCATGTTTCTTCCATGAGAGGATTATTTTATTATTTATTTATTTTGGTTCTGGATCCATTAGATGCAGCAGCACCTGTCGATTTCAGTTCTGCTGAAGAGGACCAATTCATGAGATGACCTCTGACCACCCTGAGGCTGAGGTTTCAAGCTCAGACACAGCGAATTCTAGTTTGGAGGGGGAGAAAGACTATGCATTCATTGCACTGTGAGCATTCTTATTCCTTCGCCACATCTGATCTCTGTGAGATGGGCTTTTCAGCTGTTGCTTCACTGAAAACAAAGTACAGATCTCAGCTCAACTTTGAGCATGACTTGAGAGTGGCAGTATCAAGCATGCAGCCCTTTTTTGAAAAGAGATTCAGTGAAAAACAGGCTCATTGAGGCCAGTAATGCAGTGATAACACTCATATATTGTCTACTCTTCTTGTTCTTGACTTTTTTCCATTTTCTTGCCAAATGCATTTGCTCTTTTTTTGCACATGATGACAAAGTAAAGCTAACAGTTAACACAATCAAACTTTTATTTTCTCTATTTTCAACTTAGTGTTATTTGAAGTTATGTTTTTAAAACTTGATGAAATTTGACTAAATGTGAAATTTTAACTTGCCCTATGTCATTACCACTTTGATGGAGGACAGGTGGGGCTTGAACCTGTATTATGGCTCTTACCTTTCAAAATACTATGGACAAGTAAACAAGTTATGCATGTTCATGATAGTCATTTACACCATTATGTTGATGATATTGACCTGAATGTGCATTTGAAGAGGCAGAGCTGTTTCTCTGCTGTAAAAAGCTAGATGTGACAAAGGTTACTACTGCAAAATTCACATAAACCTGAGATGCTGATAACTTCCTGGGCCCAACACAGACAACAGTCTGAGGAGCTAACCGCAATTGTTGAGAAATGCATGTAGTCTAACGGCATGTCAAGATCAGCGGTGTCACATTTGATTTACAGATACACACTTGCCCGAAGTCTCAGCTACTTGCCCAAAGCACAAGTGGTCTAAAAAAGAGCAACTTGCCTAAAGGGCACCTTAAATATTTTTTACTTGCTTTCTATGGCTTTGGTTTAGTTTAAATGAACATCTTTTAAAATTTCCTATATTAAAATATTTTTCTGCCTGTCACTGAAACGCCTGCAGATGACATCACATGGAGGAATTTTTCATCAGATGTGTTGCCGCCATCAAATTCAAATGAGCTAATATCTTCCATGAAATGGTAAATGTCTCAGTTTCAACATCTTATATGTTGTTTGTTATATTGTGAATAAAATATGTTTAACGAGATTTGCAAATCATTGCATTCTGTTTTTATTTATGTTTTACACATCATCTCAACTTTTTTTGAATTGGGGTTGTAATATAGGGACGTCAAAGGGAAGTTTGATATGTTTGAAGACCATTGAAGGTGTACTTTAATGTCAAGCCCGGTTTTATCAATTTCCAGCAGGTCGATCAACTTCAATTATGCTATTAAATTCTGTTTGTTGCCTCATACATATGCACATTCAAGTGTAAGCTTCACTTTGTCATCTTTTTACTTTCTGCCCCCTCTCTTTACCATGGTGAATGTTGGAAAAACCATGTATTGTCAGCAGAGAACAATTTGTGGTTCAAATTATAAATATTATCATAAATAGATCATTTAGCTAACGTAAATTAGATTCCATAAAAAACTGATGGAGGAGCAGAAGGAGACTATCTGTGTTTACCTTGCTGCGCAGCTCATCTTCCATAGAAAAGTAAACAAAGCGAATGCAAGCAGTGACCAGGGCATCAATGAGGCGGACTGTGTCCAGCCTTGCCTGGAACTGAGACGACACCATGCCCATGAAGATCTGCCCACTCAAAGCCTGAACACAGTCCTCACGCTCCACTGCCTCACCTATACCCTCTGAAGATATGACAGGGAATAGACAATGAAAGAAAAATTATTTAAAAAAAACTCTTAATGCTTTAACAATGTGTCCCTCAGTAACAAAGTTGTACCATCTGAGCTCCAGCTGTTCCTACAGGAGCCGTGTTTGATGGGGGTAGTGGAGGGCAGCTCCACTCCAGAAAAGAGGCAGGGACCAGGGGCCAGCTCGACACACTTGCCATTCAGTTGGCTGGACAATGACACTTGCATGGGTTTGTAGGCAAAGGCTGAGCAGTAACCTGACAAACAGGCACGCTGGTAAAAGTCAAGAACCTTTTTCCTGTAAGATAGGAAGAGAAAAATTGTATTATAAGACTGTATATAGCTTAAGTACAACAAATTTTGATTGTATCTAACTGTACTTACACATTAACAGCTTTCTGACTTTGGCTCATCTCATTTTCAACAGCTTTAAGTAGGCTACTGAAGGTTCAGAATTAGAGCTACAATTTGATTTTAACTGGGAGATTTTGAAATTGTAGGTTTTACACGAGAAGAGGTTTAACTTTCTTTTTAGAGGATTGGGGACTACGTGTTAGTCCACTCTGATGGTTCAGAAATGTAAAAGTGTGATACCTCCTTTCTCATATAGACCATTTTAGACACAGTCAGCAGTGTACAGTGGTGATTGATGCTCTCAGTGCCCATAGACAATCTTTGGCAGACAGCAGTGTTAAAGCCTATTTCCCCACAATCGTGCAAAGAGCACAGACAACATGATTCATTTGTCCTGTCATCGATTTATATCACTGAATTAACATTAGCAACAGCTGTTCTGAGTTGCTGTTTTGAAATGTTTAGAAAAAGAAGAATGAAGAATATTTATTGTCATCATTGAGCACATACATATTACAAATTTTGAATTAATGTGAAAGTCATCACTGTGTAAGATAAAGTACCTGTCTGAGCGTGATAGGGGATAGATGTCTGTTCCATCCCAGAAGTCAGTGCAAGCCTCCAGGATAAGGTCAGCAGAGCCATGCGACAACATTTGGACATTATCTATACAACAGAGAATTCTGAAGTTCTAATAACACAGTGTGAATAACATTTGCAACCATTAAAACAACCATGTCTAGTTGTAGAAAAATGCTTAAAGTATACTTATATTTTCTACAAAAAAAGCTGTAAAATTAAAGAAAACAGAGCAGTTGAATGATAAAGGTAGATTGAGGTGTTAAGGGACTCACTGGAGGAAGAGTCTCGGACAAACAAAGAGACGAGGTGGGAGATGGGAGGCTGGCGTTTTGTGAAGTAATGAAGGCGACGAGAGGTGAACTCCTTGGTTTTTTCTCTGGATGGAAGCTGGTACAAAGCCAAGTGGTTCTCCTGTTTAAACAGCTCCCTTGCCCCAGGTGTGAATCCTGACACACACACACACGACTGTAGTAAACCTTCATTTAATCATTAATCTTTCCTGAGACTGAATGTATATTAACAACTTCTGCTGATATTGATGATGTATTTGTTATGCATGCTTACATTTTGAGAGCAACACTAAGAAATATTGTATAGAGGGCTTAATAATAACAGTGTCAAGGTCATGATAGTAAAGAACAGTAAAGAAAATTATGAGTGCATGCATTCTCTTGTAAAAAAGCTTAAAAAAAGTATTAAAAGTAAATCATACCAGTATTTGTGTTCTGATAACAAAATATCAATTCTTCAAAAATTTACCTGTGGAGCAGCTTTTTCTCCCATCCACAATCACTATTAACCACAACAAGCTTGTTGGTTGCAAAGTTAGTGAAGGGGAGGTATTATTGAGACTTAGTGCTGACTTTGGTGTTGTGGATATAGAGAAACGAATTTCCACTCAGTGGTGAGTTTGAAGGGCTCAAACTAAGTCAGTCTAAACCAATAGACCTTCAGTAAATCTTCATAAAGCTGATAATATTTGTGTTCAAAGTTAATTAACATGTAGAGGCTGTTTTTTGCTCTGGTGGTGAAGTGTAGTGCAGAGGAGCTTTTGTTATTTAGTCCTCACGGATATACTAAATGGGGTGGAGAAAATTATGATAAAAAAAATAAAAATAACAAAATAAAGCAAAACAATAATAATAGTATTAAATCCATAACTAAACAGTAAAGTAAACTAAACTGTGTATTCAAATTCTCTATATAGTAAATTTCCATCACCGTATGTCAATCAGAAGGGTCAAATTTACAGCATACTTTTGCAGTGATGACTAAAGGAAGCAGGCTATGGCATGGGAAATTAATGATATAGATGACAGGGTTTTAATTCGGAGGGGGAATAACTATCAGAACTTTTGATAGCACACATAATCAGGAACGCACTAAAGATATTAGACTATTTGTAATGTAAAAAAGGTATTTCTCAAAGGTATTTAATTCAAGACTACGGTCTTGAATTAAATACCTTTAGGTTTAATTTAAACCCTGATTGTATTTTATGAATTACATCTGTGGCACAGAGGGCTTTAAGTTATCCAAGGTACAAAATCTATCCCAAAACATATCACAACTTAGAAAAGTCTTATATCTTAGTTTCACAGGTGAACAGAAGCTGAACATACGAGCTTTAGTTTTAATGGTTTTAACAGAGTACAGGGAGCCTTTGTGCACCAATCCCACAGTTGTTGGTTCGATCCCCAGCTCTACTGGTCACGTGTTAAAGAATCCTTGAGCAAGACACTGAACCCCATCTTAGTTGCTCCTGGTGAGTAATAGCCAGCTGCATAGCAGCTCCCCCTATCAGTCTGTGAGTGTGAATGGGTGAATGAGAAGAAGTGTAAAGTGCTTTGATTACCAACAGATAGAAAAGTGCTATATAAGTGCACACCATTTATCATTAGCTATATAGCTATCAGCAGTTGTATCAGTAGTACCATTTACAACTATCATTCATAATAAATTCTCATTCATGTCAAGTGGCTTGGAGATACTAGAAAAAAATGCATAAATCTGCTAACTAAACTGTTTTTTTTTTTTTGTCCTTTCGGCTTATCCGTGAATTCAGGGTCGCCACAGCGGATCATTGTCCGCATGTTGATTTGGTGGTTTTTAACGCCGGATGCCCTTCCTGACGAAACTCTCCCCAATTTCTACCAGGCTTGGACTGGCACTGCACAGCTGGGGAGGGGAAGGGGATATTTAAAGGGTTTCTGCATCGTAAAATATGCAGAAGAATAAATAGTCCTAAAATATAGGGAACAGAAGCTAAAATAATGAACAGCTTACAGCAATTACACTAATGTGTAATTGTGTAATTTGGGTGTATGCATGTTTTTATGAAAGCATGTGGTTGTCAAAGTGTGTCAATTGTACAGAATAAGATAGACTTGTGATTGGCCACATGGTGGCATTACTGATAACATGTTTCAAAACATTCCAGTGGGAAGCTGTGTCATTTCCTCAGCACAGTGTGATCGCTCACAGCTTGCAGTGATTTTATTCAGTGAGTAATTTAGAGAATCAACCAATTTCACCAACCTATGAGCCTAGAGAGTTCACAAAGACCCCAGGGGACATACACGGGCAGCACTGTTCCGTGGCTCTCCTGCAGAGCCAGGTTGGAAAGGTGGTCAGAGAATTGGCAGAGCTGCTGGGTGATGCTGGCATTGCAGAGGTTTAGCATGATGTTGAGGCCAAGTGGTTTGAGAGAAGGCAGGTGGCACTGCCAAGACAGGTCATCAAACTGGATACTGGTTGGGTTCTGCTGGTCTTGCGACAGGCTAAGCATCTCCAGGTGGTAGTCACACACAAAGTCTTCAGCCTCTGCCTCCGGGCAGCCCATCGCAAAATCCTAGATACAAATGGGACAAAGATGAAAACACAACAGGTTCTGCGTTTAGGATAATACAGCATAAACAGTAACATCAAGTCAACTTATTGAACCCACACAGTTTTGGGTCAAATTCCTACCTGGTCTTCCTCGCCTCCCTCAGTGTCATGGCTGAAGCTTACGTTGGATCCAGAGTGGTGTTTGGTGCGACTACGGATGGGCTGACAGGAATGTCGAACTTGGAGCGTATCAGATGACCGAACAGTGTCACGTGAAGTCTCGCTGGTGTCGAGCTTCTCTCTCAGAATGGATGACTCTGCTGGTAGAGAGAGCAGAGCCTCCCCCTCCTGAGCCTAAACAGTAGTCACAAAAAGGCAGGATTGGAGTTGGTTCAAATTTTCACTCAATTTTAACTTCTGGTTTGCATTTTTTTTTTTAAATCAAAAGTGCTCAATTTACAAAAACATTTCGGCCTGTGATCCGTCAGCTGAGGATCCCTGCTTTAGCCCCATAGACTAACCTTAACTATCACAACTACATTCTCAACCTTGTCCCTTATGCCTGACACCCTCCTTTTCAAGGCCTCTGCCCTGACATGGGTTTATCATTTTGTTATACTTTTACTAAGTATGAATTTTAGTAGCCTTCTGATAAATATTTTTACATATGGATGATTGAAGTAGATTTACAGTATACCAAAGGGGCTGCATCACATGGACATAGTTTTTTCATGACTAATTAGTTAGCAAATTAGTTTTATTCACTCATGCACTCAGTGTTGGAATTCTTGCTAAAAGATTCATGCACTTAATTCAACAGCACCATTTAGTAATTGATGTCCATGAGTTAATTCGTTTTCCCTCTGTGGCACTTCCTGATGCATACAGATTTTCCATAATTGGCCTATTGTCAAATGGGGGTTCCATTGTGATGGAACTGAGGAGAACTGCTGACTTAACCCAACTCTAATACCAAGCTTTAATGACAGTGGCCTGTAGATGCATTTTTGAAATGTCGTTTTATTTTCCCTGCTGTTTTGTTTTGCAACATGTTTCTCTTCTGTTAACTTTGTTTCTATAATGTGCATTTCACAATGTGGGCCACCATATTTTAGAAGCACTTTGAAGTTGTGGGTATCAGCCAAAAACTCTTCTTAATCCATCCATCAATTTTCTTACCCACTTGTTCAGTTTAGGGTCACAGTCAACCTAAATGTGCCCACATAACCAAAAAAGAGAGGCCCACCCACACACACCTGATCCCTGTCATCATCTGTCTCCATTCGGCAGTAGGAGCTGACTGACAGGTCATCTCTCAGATCGTCCTGGCTATTATGCAGAGGTTCCATGCGGCCACTGAAGAACAGTACAGTTTCTGGACTGGGGTTAGGCCATGACAGGATGCCCTGCTTATCCACACAACACAGCACCTACACATAAACACAAAAGATTTTCGACAACAGAAAAATATAACTTTTCAGGAAAGCTATTAATACCCTACAAAAACATTTAGATGTCTAACAATATATATTTACATTTTAGCAAGTTAGCACTTCCGGTTACCACTGGTCACATGTTGAAGTTTGTTTGAGCAAGATACTGAACCCCAACTTAGTTATTCCCAGCGAGTTCAGGCCAGCTGCATATTAGCGTCCCCAGCGCTATGGGCGTATTTGAGTGTAAATGGGTGAATGAGAAGCTGTGTAACGTGCTTTGGGTACCAATAAGACCATCACCAGTTCTCCTTTTGCCATGTACAGACATAGATTATCAGTGGATTACCAAAGTAAACTTATAATGCAAAGATCCTCAGTAAAGTTCTGAAGTATTATTTCCATTACAAGTCGACTGTGGTGCAGGAAGATAGAGCAGTCATACACCAATCTCGCAGTTGTTGGTTTGATCCCCGGCTCCTCCGGTCACATGTCGAAGTGTCCTTGAGCAAGACACTGAACCCAAACTTAGTAGCTCCCAGTGTTTGTTGGGCCAGCTGCATAGCAGCTCCCCTCTCAGTGTGCAAGTATGTGTGATTGTGAGTCCGAATGGGTGAATAAGAAGCAGTCTAAAGCGCTTTGAGTGCCAATATGTAGAACAGCACTATATAAGTGCAGACCATTTACCATTATTTCTATGAATGAAGTAAAGTTGAAATGTTCCAGTGATCAGTTTATTCTGCTGTAAACATGTGTTTACAGATTTAGGCATTGAAAGGTTCACCCTCTATCATGACACTCAAATATTTGTCCTCTTTGGCACGGCATGGCATATGATTACAGTATAACGTCTATAGATGGCAAAAATGACACAAAATCCCTTGGTCAGGGTATAATGTAAACCTGATTAATACTAAAATGTAATTTGGTGTTAGTTCAGCTATTTTATGTAGAGTGCAGTATTTTCATATCAACTGGGTCGAAAGATACTAAACACCTTATTCAATTAAAACTTAAAACTTTTGTCCTAAAATTGACCATGTGGGAAACTAAATATGTTTTGTAAGGAACATTTGTAATATTTTGATTATATTTGTACTGTATTTTGAATAGAATAGAATGAATGAACACTAAATTTACAAACTCGAAAGGTTTTGAATGTATGTAAAATCAGATGGTGAAAGTTTAACGTGCAGGTCTGTTGTACAGGAGATGCAAATTCAACTCCTGCCTGTAATTACCACAGTATTTAGTTTTGCTCTCAGTTAACTAAGAGCTGTGATAGCAAAAAATATTAATAATAATAAAAACCTTTTTACTACTGCAACTGATTAATAAAACATAATGTCCCATGTAATTGTGTCAATGTCATGTGTTGACTAGTAATTTACTGGAACAACATTCCACGAGTGTGAGATGTGTTTGAGGAGACAGAACGGGTCTTTGCTCCAATTCAACTGACAGGACCAGTGTGATTTGTATTTAAATTAAGTTGTCATGGGAATTTACACCTCTCAGTCGTAAGGCCAAAACTGGATATGTGTGATCTTCTCGCTGTCAGGTGGCACTGCATTAAAAACAAGCATGATTCTCAAGTGGACATCACTACATGGGCTAAGGAACATTTCCAGAAATCACCGTCTGTGAACACAGTTCACCGTGCAATCCACAAATGTAAGTTAAAGATGTAAAGTAGAAGCTATATGTGAACAGAAATCCAGAAAAGCTCATTAAGAATGTTCTGACGCAAAATGGAAAACATCTGTGGTCAGATGAATCAAAATTTGAAATCTTTTTGGAAATCATGGATGACATGTCCTGCGGACTAAAGAGGAAAGAGTCCATCCAGCTTATTATCAGTGGACAGGTCAAAAGTCTACATCTCCATCCATGATGGTATGGGGGTGCATTAGTGCCTATGGTGTAGGCAGCTTACACATCTGGAAAGGCTGTAAAGTACACAGCGGTTTTAGAACAACATATGCTCCCATCCAGATACCCAGTCTCTTTTAGGAATGCCTTGCTTATTTCAGCAAGACAAGGCTAAACTACAAACTGCCTCCGTCACAACAGCATGGCTTCGCAGGAGAAGAGTCCGGGTGCTAAACTGGCCTGCCTGCAGTCCGGACCCTTGCAGGGTTCTTTGCTCACATGAAAAATGGGTGAGTTGAAACAAAAGGTGCCAACTTCTAAGTTGATTACCAGATCCAGATGTAATAACTAGACATAAAAGCGGAAATGTTGATCTCTTATCTCATGTTTTGTCAACGTTTTCAGTCTATAGCAAAAAGACATTGGCCTTACTGTTCTAATACAGTTGGAGGGGAGTGTAACCTTGAAAAACACTGAAAAACAGTTTTAAACAACCCTCAGAGGATCTTAAACACAAGAGGCTTCATTTTATCAGCTGCGCTTGATACAAGCTTATGTTGATTTATACATTTGCCTATAATATTAAACGTATTGTTAAGGAGCATTCAGTCACTCATAAATGAGCATCATATCGGTGGGGAAGAAGGGAGAAAGAATGGAAACAAGATTAGAGTGTAAACAATCTTTGCAGTGAGCAAAAAACACTGGTCAAAAAACAAACAAACAAAAAAAAAACATCACATTAAAAACTAATAGGCATTCAGAAGTAAATTCTTCTAATACAGCATCACAAAACACAATCATATCACATATTTCTCTAGGTGTCAGTTTTAATTGATGATTGCACTGACAAGCAACCAGATATGATGAGCTGATCTGTTCGGGATGCTTAGAAGCTTGGTCATGCCTTAGTATCTGTGGTCAGTCCAGATTGCGGGACTTCATAAAATTGTCAACAGTTGTAAAACAAAAGGAATCAATAGTTTCCTTTTTTGTGTTAAAACTAGCTTTCAGTCTAAATTAACCAGTTACATAGCCAATTACAAAACAACCTTACAAGGCCAACTCCAGTGATAGTATAAAAAACAAGTCCCTCACAAGGTGTTACAGCAGAGCAAATTCAATGTTGTAGCCCAATAATACTCACAGTGACAGATCCTAGTGTGTGTAAAAGGCTGGAAGTGTAGCAGAGTGTTTGAGACTCGCCCTTTAAGACGCCAACCAGGTGTCTCCATACACAGCGCAGCATCTCCTGCATATATGAATACATACTGATTATATAAATAAGATAAACACACATTCACAATGTGACAACTGAAAGAGAAAAGACATGTCTCAATACATGAACATATAAAATTCAAATGTATAAAACTCCCCAGTAAAGCTGCAATGCAGTGTAAAATGTAAATTAAAAGATAATTAAATGATTGGAACCTTGTTGTTTTTTTTATTTTTAATTTTTGAACACAGGACTAAATCAACATTAAATGATGAAACTGAGAAATTTATTTTCTTTTTGAGTTGTATAATAATAATTAAAACAAAACATCTAGTTGGTAATTTCTTACCAAATGAGTTTATTTGGCACTAGGTCAGCATCAAAAATGGGCACAAAAAGAGCATCTGCTATGCAAGAAATGATATGGCGAAGTTCAATATTGAACAAAATGTTTTCAATGCCTTACAAAGAATTTTGACATTTCATCATCAATGGTTAAGAGGTGCAGCAGTGACTTAGTGGGGTGACAGTGGCTCATTCAAAGGGGATAAGTTGAATTCATTGTTGCAATCTCAACATCACAAATTCTCAGAGGGGATATAGGGCCTGAAATGTTGAGCACTGAAATCTAATATCTATGGAAGCCAAGAATTGCCATGCTAATATGTTTTTATCTCAGGATAACAATGTTTTATTGTGATAACAAGATCATTTCTCAGAAGAAGCTTGTTATTAGTCTTATTGAGATATGCAAGACAACTTTGATAAATGACACTCCCCTGACCCCCCACACTAATGTGGAAGAACATTGTTGCAATGCTCAAAGAAATACAAAAACCCAAGAGCTTCAGCATCATGTTTTGCAAAAACCAAGCACAAAATTTCAGCTGAAACACCTCATACCCATCATCAAGCACAATGCTGGGAATGATTATTTGGGCTTGTTTTGCAGCTACCATGAACTCCACTCTTTAATCAGAGCATTTTGAGGCAAATGTGTCATCTGTCAGGTAAAGCTTGGTTGAATTTTGGTCAGCAAATTGGGACAATGGGCCAAAACAGACTAGTAAATCCAGAAATAAATAACATAAAAAAAATAAAGTTTTCCAACAGCCTAATCAAAGTCTAGACCTACACCTAATTGAGCTGTACCCTAATGCTTGAAAACCTTGAACTGAAGCAATGTGGTAGAAGAAAGAGCAAGAATTCCTTCACAACAATGTGACAGACTGATACTCATACAGGAAACGATTACTTCATGGTATTGCAGCTAAAATTGGAACTACAAGCTATAAAATCATTGGCACACAACTGCCTCCAGACTCACAACAGTACATGTTTGGAGCCTAATATATTACAAGTGCTTTTAATAAAACATTTTAACAATCACTTGTTGTAGTCTGATGTCTTCTTTCTTATAAAAGATCTCAATCCAACAGGCAGCTGTTACATACAAAGACTTCAACATAGACCATAAAAGACCTCACCTGCACCTCAAGGAAGATTATCCTGAGTTCACAGCTTTGAAGAAGTAAAAAGACTTCTTGTTTAAAAGATCAAATGTTATTCCCCTTTGAACAACACAGTAGTAAACATGTCCCAACTTTTTTTGAGACATGTTGCTGGGATCACATTCAAATTCAGTAAATTCTCAAGTCCATTTCTCAGTTTCAGCATATATTGACTTTATAACCATTTTAATCAAAATAGGTTTCAAATGATTTGCTTTTAATATTGCATTCTTTTTTTTATTACATTTCACACTTCATCCCAATATGTTGTAAGGGGGCTTTCTATAAAAAGTATTACTACTATGATAAATAGTATAAATTAAGCGATATGGAAAATTAATTAGCTTTAACTAACAAGTCATACTCAGCTTTGTGGTTGGACAACAACAACAACAACAACAACAACAACAACAACCAAACTTCTACACTACAGTGCTAGGGGCAGGAAGAAAAGCCTAGAGCAAAATGGATCATTTTGTGAATGATTCAAAACAGATCCATGCATATTTGATTGTGCATGGAGACCATGATGGCTGGTTCTAAAACAAACTTAAACCAACCACATATTTCTCAGAAGGAATTTCTTTAACCTTTTGGTCACATTTCCTTCCTTGCCTCCTCTCTTTATCGGGCAGCATCCAAAATTACTACAGCTGTGCAGGCACTTGGAGACATCCACATAGTCTGTGTGCCCAAGACCCACTGCTTTGTGCTTGTACAACAGTGAAGCTAATTAATTCACAGAGCAGATATCCAAGACAATGTTTAACAAGCTTAAATATGTTCAAAGCAACTAAAATACTAGCCTCTCAAAACTTTAAAAAGGATAACATTCTTAATTTTTCTAAATTAATCAATTTAGTTTAGTTAATTAGGCATTTTCAACAATCCCAATACAGCAACTAAACTGAATAATAAATTGCCTCTAGTCACAGGTAATTTCCATCAGTCTGCAGTAATTCATTTTTAGTTTTAATATCTGTATGGGGATTGTGTAAGATTTTGTAAATGTCCATCGTTATTCTTATTAGCCTTCAGATTTTACCTTTATTTGATGTTTTGACAAGTTAAACAAAAACACGAGGTAAGGAAGGACACAAGGAGAGGAAAATGTCAAATTCAGACCCCATTGACTTCATGCAGTGTAGGCAGAAATGCAAATAGGGAAGGTCAGGCACACATTCAGGTAAAAGTCCCCTTCAGGACCATCACTATTTTCATCTGAAGCAATGCCAAAGCCAAAACAAAACACTGATGGTTTCAGAGTCGAAATATGATGATAGGGATCCAATGACAACTGATTTTCATTTAGTACTACAGCTCAACCCAGTGGCTTTATAGATTTTTAGATGTGGAAACAGAAATTGTTGTTAAAGCAGCAGGGTTGGCTGTAAGGACAACTAGTGTCATGTGAATATAAACTTACGTCTAGCGGCACTCGATCAAGACATTTTTACTAACGGTCCACAGATAAAGAGTGACCAAAATCATACTAGCAAAACCATAGTCAAAACCAAAACCAGTCAAAAGAACAAAATATACATGTTTCGCAAGACAATAACAGCAACCAAAGTAGTGAAGCAAAAACATAAAAGGTAGTGTACACACTTCGTATCAAAGAGGTGGTCTTAAAGAATGTCGTTGATTTCCATGGTAAAGAAATTCAAGATATTGGGTGAATTGAGGGTGATGTGGTGGGGGGGGTAAGGTAGATAAGAGAGGGTGTGTGAGGTGGGTCACACACAGGGAGTTAAAAGAGGGTGGAAAGCAAGCAGGTCAAGACAAGTGGGTTCAGGTAGAGCTGGGAGCCAAATGAGGGGGGGGGAAGCGAGAGATTACAGTATACCTGGGTGGAAACCACTTCAGTGTAGCTGCTTAGAGTGTCCTCAGAGAACTTAGCAAGCTGGGGCAAGAGAAGAGTCTAGTTAAAACACAAGAGTTAAGCTCTGGCTCTTGTGTATTTTTTTTTTTTTTTGTGTATGTGTGTGCACACAAGGGTTGTTGCCCAAATTTGGTAGTCAATACCAATACCACAGAAAATCCGTCATCCATACGGTAAATGGTCTGCACTTATATAGCGCTTTTTCTACCTATTGGCACTCAAAGCGCTTTATACTAAACAAGCCAACATTAGCCTGAATGTTTTTCAGCTGTCGCAATTCGCAGCCAATTCCGCAACATTTTATTTTAACGTAATTTTTATAGAAAATTACGGAAACTGTCTCACATTGAAATTAATTCTTTGTGCAGATTTTGATCTCTGTAAGATGCTTTGAGGTGTTTCCTACTTTATATTCTGAGACACAATTTGAGTAGCAGCTTTTACTAGATGACTGATCATCGGACTTAAACACAAAACATCTCCATATAAGACTTTTGGGATATCCGTCGAGTTGCAGTAGACATGCTGCTGCTCCTGCTAACATCAGTATTTTATAGGTTGTTGCAGCGTCAAGTATTTTCTTCTCTTTGTGTCTAATGTTAGACTAAGGCTATTATGCTGCTTCGTCAGGGTCAGAAAAATCACGTTTTCTAGTGCCTATGACAGCTACTAAGGTACGTATACCATCAGTACCATAGAAAATGTAGTGGTTAGAGATTACATTAACGAGTTACTGAATTGTTTTGTGGGTTAACACTAGCAACCACAAAAACGAAGTACCATCATGTTCTCAAAATTTCAATTTAGTACCGGTAAGTATCGATTCCAACAACAACAACAGTGCACTTACATGTGTGTGTTTATTAAGGCTAGACAGTTCTGAAATGAAGAATCAGTAGCCAGCATGGAAAAACTGTGGCGCAACAAAAAGACACATATTTATGAACATTTAGTTTGTATGCGTTTCAATAGTAACACCTTTTGGTGTAATAAGTGCAACTTAACAGAGATACTGCATGGCTAAAAATATAACATTTCATTTGACTGCATTTTGCCTCGCTTATGCCATTCACCATTGTATATTTTCTGACCTTCTGGCCATTTACTTAAGTCCAGTATTCCATTTATTTAAAAAAATCTTGTAAAATCTTTTCTTAGTGGGGTTAAGGTTGCAAAGCTCATATCAGAAATTCTGACATCTACTCAATCTTTGAAGAAATCCTTAAACATTGGTTAAAAACAAATCAGTCATGCAATCACATTTAAATTACTTTCACTGTATCTATGTTTCTTTTTCATGGTGACCTTTTGACCTATTGACTTTGTGTTTTACATTTATTGTAGCTGGTCTTCGTGGTTAAGTGTAATATGTCTGCATGTGTAATGTTATGTCTGTAAACATCTATTATGATGTCCGACTATTAAGGATGATGAAGGAAATTAAACTATTGTGCCAATTCTTAAACTTGCATATGTCTTCCGTACATTAAAACATGTCTGCTTCTCCTTATAACATAATCTTAAGAATTGTTCTTGTTTAATTTCTGCTATTTGACCTGTAGATGAAAGTCTCTTGATTTCTTTCTTACAAGCAGCAGATGAGGAATACAACCTCCTGAATTTTTCATCATACTCATTGACCAGTGATTTTATGTCTTCTTTGGGTTTAATATAATTTTTGTCACATGCAAAAAAATAGTTATATATGATCAATGACAAATATTTAACAACACTCTAAAATTAAAAAAATATTAAGAAAAACTCACCTATCCTGTAAATTGTTAAGTGATGAATAAGCCTACAAACCATATCTATCTCTCAGACAACTGCAATGGTTCCAAAAGTTTTCTTTAATTTCCCTTCCTTTACATTTGTGAAGTTGATTGTCAACTAGGGACCTCCCGATACCACATTGTCCAAGACTGAGTACAAGTACTTACATTTTAGTACCCACTGACACAGAGAACCAATAACAGCAGTAAATTATTTTTCTTTTAGAATGAGTTTCTGGACAGTAAAATCCTTATCAATGCATTGCAGTTAAGCACACTAGAATTGTAGTGTAGTTCTTCTGCCGAAACACATTTGGCAGAAACCAGAGTTTAATAAACATAGCAACTTTTGTCATCAATTATCTTAAAACAGCTGTAAACCACATTATCAGGAAGAGTATCAGAGACGTTTTATGAGTGAAAGTACATCTACACAAAGGCAGGATTTGGCCCAATGCCTGATACTGTTATTGGCATCCAAACATCTCTACTGTCAACCAATGTTGATGTGATCTTAAATGTGACCTTTTTGATACTTAAATGCAAATAACATAGTTTGCAACTGAGCTAAGTGTGTCATAAAGAAGACAAATTATTATCCACACCAAAGTGTTTTGAATTTGATTCCTGACTTGACCTTGGACAAGCCTTAGACAACAGGGTTACTGCAGAGAACCTACATTCCAAACTTGTGTTGTGGAATTGAAAAAAAATGCTGTTACCTTGGCATTTATGGCAGGACAATGTGTGCATTATAAGAACTGTAAGAACCAGCACTTAACTAGTAAAAACAAAAAGCCAAGGTTTCCCAGACTGCTGCTTGTTTTAATAATTCTAATAGTTCTCCTGTAAAAATTCACTGAATCTATGGAGTATCATTTTAATATTTGGTTTCAGCATCTCTGAATTTAATGACGTTGAAAACATCTGACCCTAAATATTACTTGGCTGTTTCCCGAACTATTAGTATAACTGACTTGCTGGATTCTTAAAAGTAAGGGACTATACATAAGAAAGATCACTTGCACCATCCTGTTCACCAGTTCTGGATATTAACTCCTTTACAGATACTTAAGTAGTCAAGTAAAATGTCGATTTCCATTTTAATTTTATAGTCATTTTAACAATGCAAAAAATATTAAGCAGGAGCTGCAATCATGCTGAATTACAATTATATGGAGGACCCTTTAAACTACAGCTCTTTCCACCACCTCTCTACCATTTAGAAATTTCATGCTGGTACGGAACTGTTAATTTAGAATTAGATCAAGATATCAGTCTAAGTCTACAGCATTGGTATGGAGTCAGGTTCTTAAATATTTGAACATTATATGTTTTTTGGTATTTGCCCTCTACACCACCACACTGAATTTGAAATGAATCACTTAACAGAGTTGAGAGATGTCTACACTTTCAGCTTTGGTTAAAGGAGTGTGGCATTAACCATACACACACACACACACACACACATTTTGTTTAGATCACAAATAATGAAACAAATTAATATAATTACAAACATAAAGACTACCTTTATTCCTTGAATGAATGCTCGGCCTGCAGTTGCATATTGGCTCCGTGGCTAATAAACCCTAAAAGCCCTGGGGATGGTTCTGAGTGTCATTAAGTGTCTATTCACTGGAACTCTAAACATGAGATCCAAAGAGGTGTCTATGCAAGTGAAAGAGGCCATCATTAGTCTACGAATGAATGAATGAATGAATGAATGAAAGAAGAGAGAGAAAAAACGGAGTGGCCCATTCACCGTTTAACTAGCAAGCACAGCAACAGCAAAGGCCCGGTAGACAACGACAGTGGATGACCACAGAATTCTGTCCGTGGTCAAGTCAAGAACACTCGAGGACATACGTGTCATTGTCAAAATCTACAGTCAAGAAAGTGCTTTATAAATGTAAATACGTGAGCTATACAACAAGGTTGACTATTAATGCTCAAGAACCGAACTACCAGATTAGCCTTTCCATAAAACACCTAAAAAAGGCTGCCAGGTTCTAGAATAACTTTATCTGTAATAATAATAATGAGAAGAAAAATATGGAGAAGGTAAGTACAGCTCATGATTCAAAGCCTATGAAACCTGGTCACTGGTGTTTATTAATGACCGGACTGCTGTAGCAGGATGAAGTCTGAAGTGTATAGGGATATATGCAGCTCAGTTTTAGCCAAATGCTGCAAAACAGATAGGACACTGCTTCACATTGGGGATGGATAAAGATGCAAAATATGCAGTATAAGCTAGCCAAAAGTCTTTCAAAGCAAATTCATGTGATATTGGGCACTGGCCAAGTAGTACCTGATGTCAATCCAAAAGGGCACGCAAGTATTAAAGGTAATCCCTTTGTTTGTAATTTTGTTAGATCCAAACTTTATGACACTGATTGTATTAATTTAGTATAGAAGATAAAATATGTTGGTCATTAAAGCTGTGTCTGTCAGAAGACACAACAAACGTTTAGCTTGTGTGTGTTCGCTCACCAAGCCAGCTGGTGATGCACGACTGAACTCTGCAAGGACCATGGCCTCTCCAAAAGCATTGATCAGCACCCACATGACAGGGAACAGCAGGGGCAAGATGGGCAAAACACCCATTAACTGCAAATACAATGTCACACATTCATCATTACTATTGTTTTTAGGACCCCTTCAAACTACCTTATTTTCAAGTGTCTAATTCATTACATTGACAACATACTGTTACTTAAAAGTTTTCAATTTCACACATTACTAACCAACACCAGTAAAATAGACAGCTAAATACAGTATACACATTACAGGCTGTACATTTATAAAGAAATTTAAATTTATAAGGTATAGTGAGTCGTAACTAATAAACGCGTTGCTAATATTCTTCCTTTGTGAAGGTTATTTTGTTTAGCAAAAACAGCAAAAAGGACACCATCCAAAATAATCACACAGTTGAAGCAACAGCTCAAAAATTTGTTCATTAAGGTCATTAAGACACTATTGCTGGACTTCTATTTTAGACTGACTTCATTTTAGCAAGGTGCACCTAGTAAACTTAGTTAATAGACTGAAAAAAACTGAATCTGTAGTTTAAAGAGACGGCACCTGCAGCTGAATAAAATTGTAGCAGGGAGGGGTGAGGCTTGGTGCATCACAAAAGTAGCGGATAGTGTTCACTAGCAGGAATGCCACCTAAAGTCAGATTGTAAAAAAATACCAGTGAGTCACAGGTAAAAAAAAAACATTATATCTGGATAATTTTAAGCAGATAACAAGTACAA
Organism: Channa argus; assembly: GCF_033026475.1. Classification (NCBI taxonomy): domain Eukaryota; kingdom Metazoa; phylum Chordata; class Actinopteri; order Anabantiformes; family Channidae; genus Channa; species Channa argus. Next base: position 19,492,935 of record NC_090216.1, read on the forward strand.
ATACATTTTTTACATATTTAAAACATCAGGAAACTCCATGTGGATCGCTCACCAGTACAACTGGGCAGACTAGCTTGTTGATGACTGACTGCACTGTAAACCTTTCATTATCCAGTACTGTCACTGGCCGGGAGAGTGCCAGCTCCAAACTGTTTCTTTTAAAAGAGGACAAAACAGTCAAAGCTTAACATCTTGTATACAATGTAAAAAAACAATTAGGTGTTAGTTTAGTTTAGTTTAGACAGCCAAAAATCAAAAGTAAACAGGTGGCTGATAATACTCTAAAACAATATTTAAGATGTATTTTATGAGTCTGGAATACTACTGTACATCTCCATAGTTTCCATCTGGTTCCAGGTGATGTTTTATATAGCAAGTTCCCTACCTGACCGTATCCAATACAGGAGTCCTGACCACTCTAAATAGGCGGTGCTGCTGGGGGTTCTGGGGTCCTCTGTCCTCATTGGCCCTTGGAGAAGGAGGTGGGGAGAATGGGGGGAATAAATCTCCTGGCTCCAACACAATATGCTCATCATCCTGGCCAGGGTAAAAAAAGAATTAGCTTTTCAAACAATTTGACATTCGAAGAAAAGATTTATTCACTTTCTTGCCATGAGTTAGTAAGACAAATGTCCTATCTGTCTGTGGAATATGAAACTACAACTAATAAGTGGCCGGAGGGGGGTCTACATATAAAATCACCTTAATGCCTCGGAGTGATGCAAATGCCTCTTGGCCTGGTCTTAGAGCAATTATGTCTCCTTCCACCAGCAAACTTACAGGGAGATTAACCAACTGTGAGTCACGATAAGTCCAGTGAAGGGACCATGATGGGGATGAGGGTGTGTACAGGTCAGGATACAGTGATGGAGACCACTGAACATCACCCACACAAGCTGACAGATAGTCTGGAGTAAGGGAAAAAAGTGCAAATGCAGAGAAGAACAGAGAATGGCACGTCTGATGTAGTTTTCATAGCAAATCATTGCTTTCGCTTAGTGAAAGAATAGCCCTATACTGCATTATAAGAAATGTGATATGCATGGGCTGCAAGCATCTGAGTAAGGAAGAGAAACTAAAAATATTTATTAATACAGGTAGCTCAAAAACCAGAACACGCCTGACTCACCACTTAACTGTGTGATAATGCCCTTCAGGCGCCGGACCATCTCACTCCTCTTCAGCCTCTCCTGACGTCCAACCAGCAGCAAGTTCAGCAGGAGGAGGAGAAGGAGGGCTACAGCGTTCACCAGCTCTATTCCTGAACTGCAAAAGTGAAAAGCTGAATAGCAGATATGACAAAAAAAATGAACAGAATTTGCTGTCACGTCCACATAGAACAGATTGGTCTGTTCCTTGGAAACAAAGTGTGATGAGTTTAGCTAACTGTTAAAGATTAATATAGAATAGCCCAGGTAGGGGTAAAATGCAATGTAACACAGCGAGAGCAGCATACAGATTGTGTTTGGGTAGCTAGTGATTTTTCATATTTCTAACTTCTGTTCATCTCAAACACCCCCGCCTACCTGCCCTTTGGTTGGCTGCCATGGCAACAGAAGAGTCCCAGCACCACCAGTAGAGTGAGGGCACCTCCTGGCCAATGAAGGCAGGAGTGACGATTGCCATGATAAAGGAAGCTGTTCACCCACTGTATCTGTCAAACAACAGGCCATGTGGGTTTAGGCTTTAGGATAAATATAATTTCAGGTCAAGGTTTAAAATTTTGTGAGTGAATTCATTAAAACTGAACACTACTGACATGAATGCATGTCTATAAGTGTGTGTGTGTGTGTGTGTGTGTGTGTGTGTGTGTGTGTGTGTGTGTGTGTGTGTGTGTGTGTGTGTGTGTGTGTGTGTGTGTGTGTGTGTCTGTACACCTGTGCAGAGGCTTGTCGGTGTGCACCTCTCTGGTGCTGCTCCAGCAGGCTGCTGAGCTGATCCCGTAGCTTCACCAGAGCCTGACCAGTGGATAGGCCCAGCCCAACAGCATCCTCCTCCTGCAATTATAGTATTCAGATCCTTAATTCAAAGTAGAAGTGAGAATATTTTCTCATGGTACAACAACAGTAGTTGTTGTGTTTATATGTGACCATCAGTCCTGAGCTAAGCTGCTGTGGTCACTGCTGCCCCATTTTTAAATAATTCTCCCATCCTCAGAGTCCAGACTTCAATTTGGGAAGAATTGGCATACTCTGTATTGACAAACACTTTAAGTCTAGAAAACTTCTGCACTACTGGCAGTGATATAACCAGTCAACTTCCCACTTATAAGTGCAGCACCCAGTCTGCATCTCCCCTGGGAAGAACAGCCAGTTCAGTAATGATAGTGGAGACTTTGAGGCTCAAAAGTGTTTAATTTGCATAGCATGACTGCTAGTCGGTTTTTTAAAAAGCCCCCCTTAGATTTAGGTTTGTCAGTTTGTCCAGATTTGATCCAGACCATGTGGAATGACTGGTGTCCACCTTCGTTTCTGGGGAAGCAAGCTTATTTCAGTTTATAACTGGGTCATATTATTTTATATTATTATTAAATTATATTTTTCATATTATTTTAAAATTTTTGTGATTAATTTTGGAAGATAAAAGCTGGTGTTTGTTATTGGCTATATCTAACCCAACCACGTCCCACTGCTGTCAATGCGCTTATTATTATTATTATTCTATAAATGATCCACTTTTGTATGTGCTGAATTATTTTATCATAGAAACCTGGCAACTTTGTGTTTCTCAGAGATCAGCTATTAAAAAACAATCTCATTTTTGGACATTTTCCTCTTACTTTTGTATGTGCTGAATTATTTTATCATAGAAACCTGGCAACTTTGTGTTTCTCAGAGATCAGCTATTAAAAAACAATCTCCTTTTTGGACATTTTCCTCTTACAATACTTTGCTGTTTCCTATGTACTTCAGTATTGTTTTATTAGAGTGGATTTTAAACGGATTTAATTCTGCAAACAATTTCTTGAAGGGGTTTATAAAGAAAGTACTGTCTTAGCTGGTTAGTAAACTACTAGCTGCCTGTGATCAACTGCTGCAGATTTCAGCGATAAAATGGATAGGACTCGACAATGACAACTTTAAGTATGTGTAGCCTCTGGAGTTACCTTGTTTTCTGCATTACTTGCTCAGATGAGGATTTGATGTATTTGATAGACAGAGTCATGTGGCTTGTTGTTATTGAATAAATATATGAGTGTTTTGAAAGATAAAAGGAGTGGTCATTTGAAAGTCCAAATTGTAAATTGTAATACAATTTCAGTTAAACCAAATAGTCTGTGTCCCATGTAAAGTATAGACAAACCCATCCTTTTCCATTTTCCTTTTTTTAATTTTCCTTTTTGGAAACAAAAGTAAGAAACTGAAATGCACATCTCAATAAACACTGAAGTGGGACTCTGTTGTGTTTTAATAAATGTACAGCCTTTTAGTGGTGATATATTTCATTTGGATGGCAACTAAAAACACAGCGAAAATAAACCTGAATACAATAAAGACTGAATAAAGCAGCAGTACAACAATAGAATATTATTCTGTTGAGATTTGGGAGGTGTGCATGTCGGGGTCTCTGTGAGCCTCTGCTGCCTAAAGTTACCCATAGTTAAGGGTACAGCTATAGCTATAGCTCAAAAGTAATTGCTTGTACTCTGGGAAAAAGTGGTATTGGGACATCCCTACTAAAACCTGTCTGACAATAAAAAAAATTACTCTTTCTTGCCCTATCTGACTCTAATGTAACACTGTACCTCCATTACTTTATTTTTCTCCCCTGTTACCAATCCAATAAAAGTATGAAATTCCCCCAAAACCAAGGACTACTTTAAAAATATACTGCAGCTTAAGGGAGAGGCTTTCTAAATCCAATGGGAAACATTACTCAAAAAAAACAAAACAAAACAGGAAACTATCATTTAAACTGGAAAATTCTAAGGACAAGTACCAGAAAACAGGTTTAGAATAAACCTAGGAGACTTGTCAGCTTAGCTAGGCATCTCCTTTAAAGTAGGCATATCCAAGGGACCATGTCTGTTCAGTAAACAACTCTCCACCTCAGGGACATTTAGGTACCTAAAGTAAGCAACCAAACTTACCTGCTTCTTATCCTGTGGCTCCATGGCAACCACAACAACTCAACATTCCGCTCTGCAAAGTCCAAATCTGGATGCCCTACCCTTGAGGTTCGTCGTTTGAGCCCTCTCAGCCCACTGCCAGTGAATTCTGCAGATTAAGTAGTTTAATTGTAGACAGGGGAAGACAGATACGGCTGGTGGGTGGAGCTTTGGTCGTCCACCTAGCAACACCTCCTGCCACACCTTTTTTGTCAGTGTGACAGGAGAAACATGGGCACCTGTAGGACCAGCAGAGCCAAGCAGGGAACTGTGGGATATGAGTTCTTTTGTTTGGATGGTTAACTGTTGCTCTAGTTCAGCACAGATGATCTTCATAACATTCATCCAGAGGTCTGTGGATAAATAACAAATTGCACAAAGAAATACGTTATTACAATTGTAGGTAAGGTTTAATGAATACTATTTGGCTTTACTATAACCAATCCAGTTCAAGCCACTTAGGGAAAGTTAGCTTCAGTAATGTAATGCTGTATAATTTACAAATAAATGTTAGGAACATAGCATGGGTGAAAAGCAGACTGAGCCCCTGGATGTACTGACACCAGGTCAACTCACTCTAACAATAAAAGCAGCTTCCTCTGGCAAATAAAAACCCAATAAATTCCAGAGTCAGCAGTCTCCATTGGCTTGAACACTGAGAACTGACAATGTTCAGCCAAATGAGGGAGAGGAGAATCAGGCTGACTAAGGGGTGAGTGGGTTCACCAACTTCAATGTAAGACTGCAATAGAATGCTCGAAGTGAAAATCTGTCCTCTTGTGAGCACCAGGCAAACTCAGGTCGAATAACAGAATCCTACAGTATGTAACAACATAAAGGGATTTGAATTCACAAATGTATTTTGATTATGTACAATCACTCTGTACCAGAGGCCCAATAATGCAAGTTCACTGATGGTTTTCCTACTGTGACATTAAAATGTCTTTGCCAGAAGGAGGTCTGTCAAAACTTTAAAATTTCAACTTCAGTTACACCTGGCTTAATCCTCAAATAAACTGAGATAATCACTCTTTCCTGTAACTGTGTAGGGCCAAAGCAAATGAGCTGACAACAAATCTTAAGCAACAGTTTTAAAGCCAACTTTCAATTAATTTTGTAAAACAACAAATAATAACGTCACTCCTACAGTTAAAGTTTTAAAGTTATATTTATTCCACTACTGCCTATAAACCAGTTAGCTTTTATTTTTGTTTAAGCAATAATGTTGTGGGCATTTTTAAAAGAACCCAGAAGGTCCAAAACAACAGTTCGAATAGACCCGACGAACCTCCACAAAAGGGTTTTAACTGGTATTTTGCGCTTTATCGTCTTCTCCATATACATTGATTGGCATTGTGGCTAATCTATCTAAAAAGATGATGCTAACAGAATAGAGGCATCGACCTCTTTTCACGTGAACTGTTGCAATATTATTCATAACGCGGATGTACAGCATTACTTAACTCACCTTCTGTTATTTTCAAGTCGCTCCTTTCAAATTACGTTTTTCTCTTAGACATAATTGTAGCTACTTGTCAGCGTTACTGTACAACAGCAGCCATATTGAACAGCATTCTGCATAGAACAAGGAATAGCGTGCTTTTACTGGATGACGCTAGAATATACTGTTCTGCTATTGGCTGAGATGGGAGCAGGCGAAGCTAGACATTAGTTCGTGAGACTTGGGAGTACGGAAGTCACAACTTCATGTCACATAGCCAATCAGCGCGTAGTCCTTGCCGTGCATGCAGCTGATCAGTCCTTGGCTGCAGTTGGTCGTTAGCTAAAATGTTGTTATGTTAATGGTTAATGTGAAACTATGTGTATTAAGAACAGCAGCAGCAGGTTGCTACCTAAGACTGCAATTAAATAAGTAATACACAAACCATAAAAATCCATAAAAACGTTCACAATGGCAAACGTTGTCACAACGGCTTTCAGCTCGTGCCTTTAGGGGTCGCCACAGCACGTTCCTCAGGTTGATTTGGCATGAGTTTTTATACTGTCACAACTTTATACTTCCTGCCACAACTCTCGCATTTTATCCAGGCTCGGACCGGCTCCAAGGTGGCCGTTGGTGGATGGGCGGGGCCACACATGGTGGGGTGGGATTTAAACCTGCAGCCTTCTGCATCCCAACCAAATGCTCTACCACTAATCCACATTCTTACTTATTTTAACGTGGTGTGCAATATTTTTATTTATTTAGATGCTTAATCTGGTGGTTAGCTAAAAATGTTTATTACACATCTTTAATGAGGAACTTTGTGTATATATATTTTAATATTTTTTACACTTTGTTTATCTTATTATGAGAGGGCACACACTTTTAATGCAATTTTAGGGATATTGTTCAGAAACCACCAGATTTTCAAATTTAACTTATTTTATTCTGAAAAAGTACTCTTTTGTTCGTAGCAATACAAAAGCAAATGTTGGAGAAACTCCAACTTTAAAAAAATATTTTCACCTTATTTTTCCCATAGTTGTCTTTCATCCCCTCTGTCTCCCTCTCTCCGTCCACTTTCTGCTGGTGTCCCCAGCTTTTGAGTTTTGTGTTTTCCAGTGTGTGGTCCTACCAACCTGCCCAATGTTTTTTTTTTTTTGCTTTTTGTTGCCCTTTTCTTTTCTCTCTCCACTTTCCACTCACCCCAACTGTTCAAGGCAGGTGCTACCTGAATTGAATTGAATTTCCTATTTGTGCTGTAAACTACAAAAAACGCTAAAGCTGTCTGACACATAGTGTAGCAAAAGTAACATGAAGTGGAAATACTAAAGCACACATACTTTAAAATAGCAATTAAATAGACATATGGGTAAATGTACCACAGGCTACAGGAAGATCCGATCATAGAGAGATGTCACAAGTTGAAGTGTCCTTGAGTAAGACACTGAACCCCAACTTAGTTGCTTAGTTGGTGAGTGTTGACCAGCTGCATAGCAGCTCCCCCATCGGTGTGTTTGATTGTGAGTGTGAATGGGTGAGTGCCAATACGTAGAAAAGTGCAATATAAGTGCAGACCATTTACTTCCAGATTTTCTCTTCCAGATCAGGTTGAGGCAAATAGCATCAACTCACAACATTTTCAAAACCAGTCAGCATTGAGGTTTCACTGATGATATTGTTTATCTCAGCTTTTGATGGTTCACTTGAGTGTTACTCACTTTTTCTAATAAAAAACACACAAAAAATTTCTATCTGCTCAACAGTCCTGTGCCGTTGTTGCCAAATATTTCATTTAATAATGTTAAATGTTTAAATAGTTTTTAAAATGTTTTCTATTGGTGAAAGGTCTGGACAGTTCACCACCCGAACTTTCCTGCGAAGCCATGCTGTTGTGATGAATGCAGTATGTGGTTTAGAGTTGTGTATGCAAGGCCTTCCCTAAAGGGATGTCTGAATGAGAGCATATGTTGCTCAAAAAATCTATGTACTTTTCAGCATTGATGGTGCCTTTCCAGATGTGTGAGCCGCCCACACCATAGGCACTAATGTACCCCCATACCATCAGAGATGGAGGCTTTTGAACTGTCCACTGATAAGCTGGATGGTCCCTCTCCTCTTTAGCCTGCAGGACATGACATCTAAAGAATTTAAAATTTTGATTTAGTTTTTAATTTTGCCCCATGGTGTTGTTTCTGAATCGCATTCACATATGGCTTCTTCTTTGCATGGTACAGCTTTAACTTACATGTGTGAATTGCGTGGCGAACTGTGTTCACAGACCGTGATTTCTAGACGTGCTACTGAGCCCATGCGGTGATGTCAATTTCTTCAATGCAGTGCTCAGATCATGCACATCTAGTTTTGACCTTTGGCCTTGTCACTTGCACACAGAAGACCTCATGAGTCTTAGAATCTTTTGATGATATTGTAGATGGTGGGATCTTCCAAGTCTTTTCTTGTAGATCAAAGTACATTTTTCTGAAATAGTTTCATAATTTTTAGATGCAGTTTGGGTATAAAAGGAGAATTTCAGAGAGGCAGAGCCACTCGAATGTAAAGATGGGCAATCTGCGACAGTCATGTTATTAATTTGTTGCCAGTAAACTTAATTAGTTGTCAAATGCGCCTCCATTTGTTTATGATTTGCGGCCTTTTGCCCTGTTCCAACTTTTTTGAGATGTGTTGCTGCCATTAAATTCAAAATGAGCCAATATTTTTCTATTAAATCCTCAGTCATATGATATGTTGTTTATGTTCTATGTGAATAAAATATGGGTTGATGAGATTTGCAAATCATTGCATTCTGTTTTTACAAATTGTCCCAAATTTTTGGGGGGGCATTTCTTTTGGTTTAGATAGTTACGTTCATATAAAGGGGGACTATAAGGGGACTATAAAGGGTTTCTCAGCCCCCTCCAACCAGTGGCGCCACTCCTCCAAGGCAAGTTTGACCGCTAATAGCTCCTTGTTACCAACATCATAGTTGTGCTTGGAAGGAGTAAGACAACCAGAAAACAAGGCGCAGGAGTAAATAAGGTGATCCTCACTGGAGCGTTGAGAGATCTAGGCCCCAAAGCAAGTATCAGATGCTTCCACCTCCACAATGAACTGGCGCTTGGGATCAGGTAGGGTTAGGATGGGGCAGAACTAAAACAGGTCTAAAACTGAGACTGAAAGCCTCATCAGTCGCCGGAGTCCTTTTCTTGGTAGAGGTGAGTGCATGTAGAGGAGAAGCAATGGAGCTATAGCCTCGAATGAAACGTATATAAAAATTTGCAAAAACAAGGAAGCGTTGTAACTGCTTACAGTTCTCAGGAACCAGCCATTTCTGGACTGCCTCCACTTTGACTGGGTGCATTTCAATGCTTCCTTCCGAGATAATAAAGCCTAGGAAGGAGACCATGGTGAAGTGAAATGTGCACTTCTCTACCTTGACGAACAGGTTAATTTGTAGTAGACGCTGAAGTACGCTCTGGTCAAGGCTACAATGCTTGGTCTCAGAGTGGGAGAAGATGAGGATATCGTCTAAATAGACAAAATGAACTTGTTTAACAGGTCTCCCAAAACATCATTGACCAGGTTTTGAAACTCTGCTGGGGCATTGGTTAGTCCGAAAGGCATAACCAGGTACTCGTAATGGCCGATGGGTGTATTGAAGGCTGTCTTCCATTCATCTCCTTCCCGGATACGAATCAGGTGGTAGGTATTTGAAGATCCAACTCCAACCTGTAGCAACTCAAAAGCCCAAGAGATGAGTGGTAGAGGATGATTAGGTTAAACCTCTATAGTCAATACAGCGGTGTACACCTCCGTCCTTTTTTCTAACAAAGAAAAATCAAGCATCTGCTGGTGACAAGGATGGTCTGATAAGGCTGTTAGCCAGGGACTCTGAAATGTACTTCTCCATCAGGTGCAGAGAGGGAGTATAATCTGCCACATGGAGGCATAGAAGCAGGTCAATTGCGCAGGCATATGGACAATGTGATGGTAAGGAGGTGGCTTCGGCCTTGCTGAATACCTGCTTCACATCCAGATATATAGTCGGGACACATGACAGGTAAATGGTAAATGCTCGGCACTTATATAGCGCTTTTCTACCTATTGGCACTCAAAGCTCTTTACACTCCTTCTTATTCACCCATTCACACTCACAATCACACACACAATCACACACCGATGGGGGAGCTGCTATGCAGCTGGCCAACACTCACCGGGAGCAACTAAGTTGGGGTTCAATGTCTTGCTCAAGGACACTTCTACGTGTGAATGGAGGAGCTGGGGATTGAACAAATATTCAGGGATTGAACCCAAATGCTTGAAGTCAAATTCCTTTACATTTTAGAGACATACACAGACAGACAATCATTTGCACTCACATTCACACCTACGGGCATTTTTAGGTTCACCAATTAATCTAACAGCATGTCTTCGAACTATGGGAGGAAACCGGAGTACCCGGCGGGAACCCAAGCAAGCAGGGGGAAAACATACAAACTCCACACAGAAAGGCCAACCTGCAAAGTTCTAGCTGTGAGGTGGCAGTGCTGACCACTCCACCACCTTGCTGCCACTGTATTGTACTTTGTAAGGTAGAAAAGCTTGGAGGAGAGAGCAAAAGTTGAAAACCACAAACAAAGGAAAATGTTTCAAATAATTTTTAATAAAAATAGTTGCAATTTTAATTAGTTTTTGACTCCATTTAAAATTTGTATTTAAATATATAATATTTATAATATTTTCTCAAACTGTTTTAATTGCAATATATATTTTAAAGCAAAAAACTAACATTTTGCTCTCAAATGTATTATTTAATTGCATGTTTAAAAAATCTAATTTAGGTCCATATAGCTGTAGCAGGCTGGAGGCTTCTGCTGTTGACAAGACATGTCTATTTAAATTCAGCTCAGACAGATGTTTCTGTACTGCTTATGTTCCTGGACTTTTTTTTCCTCTTAAATGGAATTCTGACTTGTCTGAATCATTTCTGTTTTACATTTGATCGGACATTTTCAGCAGCGTGAGAACTATGTAGATAAGACAAAGATCATGTAAGTAGGCTGCAGCCCAGCTTTTGAGTGGATATAACGTTTACCGTCATCCCGTTGGACAACAGACTGTGACAACAGACTTTTTTTACCACTAGCTCTGTTGTAAATATAATTTTTATATATGTTATTATTAACTTTGGAAGTGTCGTGAAAAACTTTATTTACAATATTTATGTAAACCACACATTTTGTAGTAAATAATGATACATACTTTATTCATCTCATCAGGAAATTCAGAAATTCCAGCAATATCCACAACTTAACGCAGTAATGCATGCAATAAATACAGAACATTTAGGGGAATTATATAAATGTCCCGTGCATCATCTAATGGAGCACTGTCTGGCTTCATGTTTTTTTATTGTCCAATCAAGGCTGCAGGCTAACAAATACTATATGTGTGTAGACACAATTCACATTTTGTATTAGTGTATATATGATAAATGTGAACAATATGATTAATTATGAAAATGACCAAATACATGCAAAAACATACATCACCAGTATTTCCATTATTTCAATGTCTAGTGAGATATTTCATACGTTATGCATTTGGTATTGCCCATTAATTCTGGCTTTATTTTAATTTGTGTCCACCTCCTTATGAGAAAATACTGGGAAATTAACAGGCAATTAACAGAATCTATATGTTTTTAATGTTAACAAATTCAAGTTTTATGACAAGATATTACAAAGGCTAATGGTGATGAACAAACTTTACATTTCAACAGGGGTTTCAGAATTCTAAAACACAAAAAGAAAATATTGATTTATTCATGAAATTTATGAAGTAATTTATTGATGTGATAACTGGTGAATCAGCCCAATCCTTCCTTAATCCACTCATTAACTAGTTCTAGTTTTTCATGATTTTTACATAAGACCTAAGACAAGAAAATATTCAAGACTTTACACAGAAAGAGAAATGAACAAAAAGGTCTGTGTGCTTGTGTGTGTCCATTGGCAATTTTATATTGAGCTGTTGATGGACGGCCGGATTAACTCTTCCATTATTAGAGCAAGGATGTGGCATAACTCCTTGGCCTGAAAGAGAAATTAAAACATTCAGTCAGACAAATGTTCAAACCTCTCCACCATGATCCAATAAGTCAACTGGTGTATTTAAAAGTTCATTTAACATTTGAAATGTCAGGAACCCTTAATCTCCTATGTGGCCACTTAACCAGAACACTGACACTGCAACGTTTCACACTTCAAGCACTTTGGCAGCAAAGAGCCAAAGCCATGGAAGATTCATTCTGCATCCAACTGTGGGCTGCAATGCTGCTGTAATCTTTTGCAGATTACGCGCAGGAAGGTAGAGCGGTTGTCCACCAATCTCACAGTTGTTGGTTCAATCCCTGGGTCCTCCGGTCACATGTTGAAGTGCAAGACACTGAACCCCAACTTAGTTGCCCACAGTGAGTGTTGGCAAGCTGCATAGCAGCTCCCCCATCGGTGTATGAGTGTGTGTGTGATTGTGAGTGTAAAGCGCTTTGAGTGCCAATAGGTAGAAAAGCGCTAGAGTGCAGAACATTTACCATTTAATACTGTTTGAGCATCAATTACTCCCCCATCCCTATAATGGATAATACAAATGTGTTTAATGAGCATAATTCATTGTCATTACTTGTTTGAGATGCATTGTGACTTTTTTGGGACGAGCCGCATTGCCATAATTGATTTCCACTGCTGGCACTTTGCTTTGTTTCTTGGGGCGGATGGTGCACATGGACTGCACCTCTGCTAGATGAATCAGAAACACTCTTTCCTGCAGAGAAAAGAAAATAAAATTATTAGATGGATTATGTAAATACTACTAATTTGTTTTGTACAAGGATGTGACTCATTGTTTTAAGTCAATTCAATTCAACTTTATTTATAAGGCGCAAATTTCCAACAAAGTCATCTCAAGGCAGTTTACATAATAATGTCCAGACTATAGAGATATGTAGAGAAAACCCAACAACCCCCCCTCCCCTTGAGCAAGCACTACGCAGCAGCTTGACCAGCTGGGGTGAGTGGAAAGTGTAGGGAAAAGAATTTGGAGGGAGGAGAAGGGAGTTTTTCCTCGCCAGTGTTGGGCTTTCTCTATATTTCTGTATAGTGTTGACTCTATCATGTAAATTTCCTTGATATGACTATGCTGTCAATTTGTGCTATATAAATAAAGTTGAATGGATTTGAAAAAACACAGGTAAAACAATGATTTCTGGCATTGTGCATCATCTTTAGCACATTTACGGCAGTGAAACCTAAAATAAGTTAATTATTGCTACACAATTACACAAGCAACAATAATCCTGTACAACAGCCCTGCAAAATCCTAATGTTGAATCCGAACACTATGTCATGTTTGAGTAGTTTTTAATCATCACTTCTTACTTGGTGAAATGTAAAAAAAATATATACTTTAGTCAAAATTATTGTTTCCTGACATTAGTTTTATTTTCATCATGGGAAAATGTGTTGTTGGTAAAGGTACATTAATGAATTGAACATTAGAGCAGTGGCTGCTCAGGGCACCTGTGTTTTTGGGTGAAAAAACAGCACTCCCTCCTGGCTGATGCTGACAATGCAGGGGGAGGGAAAGCCACGCTGGCTGACCTTCTGGGCCAAGAAAGTGTTAGAGCCAAACAAAGGCAGGTTGCTTAGAACCTCTGAAAGATAGAAGGATAAGATATGTACTATTATCATTAAATGCCTTGTAAACAGGGCAGGAGAAGAGATGAAAAATGAAGGAAAGAGAAGAGGTGCTACTTACCAATGAATCTTATCTTGGCGTCTTTAGTGCTGAGGAACTGCATAGCAGCTAGCTGACCAAGACAGAATGAGTAGATCTCCTCAAGTTTACTCCTGAGCCCATCCTGCGAGGGCAAGTACTCCTTTATCTCCGGCCTTACACAGAAATACAGTAACCAGGTGTAAATTTACAGAACATACACTGTCACATAGAGTGGAGCTTGAACCTTTATAAACCCCTTTGAATCTTCTCTATTTCTCTAAATATGACATAAAATGCGATTAGATCCTTTTAAATATTTGGGTCTAAACTTGTGCCTTTAGTAAGTGGTTAGACCAGTTAAGCTTAAACACCAAAGCAGGAGGAAACAACTAGCCAGACTCTGCTTCAAAAATTCACCTCTTTATTTATTTCCAACTTATAATTTTTATATGCACAGTCTCTTTATAGCTGTGGGGGAATTATGTGCTGGAATTGTTTCCGTATGGATGAGTGAGATGTTGGTATGTGTAGCCTTTTTTTTTCAAGCTGGGATTCTGGCCCTTTTTTAACAAATGCGTTTTTTATCTGTGTCACACAGATATGTAAAAAAACAAATTTGTTTTATACACCAAAAGTTGTTGGTAAATGGTAAATAGATGTAGATTTCTCTATACATTTTCTTACTCTGTCTATCACTGCTCTAATCCACCACAATTCAAATTTTTCTTTTTTCATTATCTGACTAACTTTAAACAGAGCCAAGCGTGTCTCCCTCTGCTTCAAATCTTTTTGCTAAGGTAAGCTAACCACGCTGCAAAGACATGGTAATAAAATGACCTTTAACCTATCCCCCAGAGGAATGAGAATGGACCCAGACCATCCTCAGACCATATCTTGGAAACCTGAATCAACTTTCTGTAGATGAAAAAAGTCTCTGTTCTTCTGTAACATGTAAATGCGCATGGAAACTGAACCCTTGACCCTGTAAGTGTAAATTATCAACACTCCCATACAAGAGGGCCACACTTATTAGGATACAACTCAGGATAAACCCAGGAGATCCTGAGATGGATGACTCTTACTTATTCGCCTATACCTTGATGTAAAGCAGACACTGTCGTAAAACCACCAAATTTTTGTTGGAAAAATTGGTAAATGTATAGTGCTACGGAATGGTGATAATGCTCGTCCCATGACTCATTCCCATGACTAATTTGACGTTTGTCCCATTTTAGATTTAGGAGTGTACATTGTGGCCAACTATTAAATCTGGTTGCTGTAATATTTGGATATCCTGAGGACATCGCTCCAGAGTTTCACCATCCTGCCCAAGGAGGAGCTTCCCCCCTGTTGCTGAACATGAGTGACAAAATACTCTCCGAGACCTGAAACGCTCGGGGCTGATCTTCTGGTCCGGGAAACCTTCAGAAAGCCTCAGTGACTCAAGTAGGCAAACCTAAGCTTCATGTTAAGCTCTATGAAGGCCGACAAACTGCAAATTTATTTCCTAAATATAACCATAAATTTCACCTTACACTCTTATCAAAGTTCCTTTTCTCTTTTGACAGATAAATGAGAAGCGGTGTAAAGCGCTTTGAGTACCAACAGATAGAAAAGTGCAGACCATTTATTTTTAGTTCTAGGATTAATTCTGTTTTCAATCACCATCAACTAATTTTTCCATTATATCTCCTGTATTTAACACAATTTATCAATTCCCAAATGTGTATTCCTTTACCTGTATATTATGGCAACTTTTTATCACATGTATTCTTCTTAGTAGTTATTAGATCAATATATATTAATTTATAAATATCAGGTGATCTGTTGTGTATTTCTTTGGTGGCAGTTAGGGAGTTAGGGATCACTTTTCTGCAAAGAGCCTGCCTCTGATATGTGACTGGTTAATTCATGATCCATCAATCCATGATTAGCTGGTTTTAACAAAGTCATCATCTCAACTGACCTGGTGCCCTAAAACAATTAACAAATATTGATGATGTGTATGTTTGCTGCATTATTGTGATTCTTCGGTGCAAGGCCCATCGTTATTCATACTGATAACTCATATTGCTACACAAGTTCTAACTAAGTAAAGCCATAAAAATCATTTAAAATATTCCTAAACTTCTGCACTAATCAGTATTAAATTACTGAGTACAATGTGTTACTCACAATGAGGGCTGGCCCCCCAATCCCTGAGCCACATGCTGCAGAGCCGATAGTTCTGCTATCTGTTGGACTGGAAAGGAACCATTTGCAATGTGAGGAAGCATGAGCCTTCCATTCAGATAGTCACCCAGGAGCTACACATAAAGATAACACAGAACAGACACACGGAAAGAGGAGCAGTGGTTAGAAAAGTCCTCATATTATTGGCTTCTGTGAACTCATCTTGCATACCTGCTGGTAGTGGAACTCCACATAGAGGTCACTGATGAAGGAGAGAGGGCTCCTCCAAATCACTCTTCTCAGAAACAAGAAGATGGAATTGTCATCTAGAAAAAAGTCGAAGAGATACTCCTCAGCATGAAGGGGACGCACCATCCCATCTGATTAAGGAAGAGCAGAGCAGTGAAGAGGGGGTCCAGGTTTACATTTACATTTAGTCATTTAGCAGATGCTTTTATCCAAAGCGAAATAAGGCAAGCAAAAATCTAAGTCAAGGAGAAAACATGAAAGCGAAGTCCAAATTATGGCAAACAGTATCTTTTTGATCTGATTGTGACTTTCAGCTTATCCCGTGAGTTCGGGGTCGCCACAGCAGATCATTGTCCACAAGTTGATTTGGCACAGTTTTTACGCCCGATGCCCTTCCTGACACAACCCTCCCCGATTTCTACCGGGCTTGGACCGGCACTGCATCGCTGGGGAGGGGGAATGGGCTGTTAGGGGTTCAGGGTCTTGCCCAGGGATACTTCGACATATAGCCAGGGCCGGGGATTGAACCACCCACCCTGTGGTCCTTAAGCCACTGCCTTTACCAACTGAGCTATAGCCACCCTTATGTATCACTTTGTATCTGATTAGCTTTTATTAACCATTAGCTATCTAATTTACAGACAAAACCTTTATTAATTTCAGGTGATCCATAATTTTGATTTAATTAAAGCAGAAAAGGTACTACATCTGTCTGTGAAGCAAACTAGAAGAAAAAAAGCAAAAAAGCAGAAAGGATAGAGAAAGCCTATAAATCCAAGAAGTTGCATCTATAGCCATGTAGAAATTAAGGTTGGAGTCAGAGTTTTCTTATTATATTAGTTTGGGTTATCAATCTAATTTACCTTGAACTCTGTTGGTAAAGATGGAGAACTCTCTGATTTCGGTGAGATTTGAGATTCCCATTTCTTTACAGACCTCTGTCACCACATCGGCTGTCACCTGGAGGAAGATAAAAAATATTACAACAAAGATTTAAATATAAAACAATAATACTGTCAGTTTAGTTAAAGCTAAGTAGGTATAAATAACAAACTTACACTGAAACTGCGTATCTTTACAGGGAAGTCAACTCCTCCTGGCAGCTGGATAGGAATACGACGCGACAATTTGCCAGCCTGCACAAAACAGTGACGCACTTATTAGGTAGATAATGAATCAGATGAAGAATCGATGAAAGATTCCCTTTTGTATGCATTTGTTTGTAGGTTCACTTACCAGAATAGCTTCCATCTCAGCATGTGAGGGAATGTTACGGCGACCACCAAAACTGAGAGATCGCTGGAGGTTGTCTTGACAAACATATGCCAGCTCTAGGGAAAAAATCAATATTGTGCAGTGTGTGTGGGTTACTTGCAAGTGATTTCAGTGTGTATGCACTGTCTCGTTCGTCTTCTACCTTGGTATGGGTGTTCATAATCCAGTGAGATGTCTTGCAGGTGACGTGTGACGTATGGCAGCAGAGTATCAGAGCATGGAAAGAATCCAGTTATCAGGTTAAGCAGCTGCCAGCCAAGGTTACAGCTAGACCTGTAGAGAGACCACACAACCATAAGAATATACATATACATATATGTATATGTATATGTAAAAAAGAACGGCCGCATCGCAGCTGTATGCCTTCGCAAACCTGTCAAGTTGCAGTTTACATGCACGTCTATGCTGATATTCTAATCAGCTAATGCATGAGTTCACACGAGTAACATTTGTTAACTAAAATCTAATAGGTTTATATTTTTGTTCTGGTAAATGATTGTGCTAAATTTAAACGACGCATTTATTTATATTGAACTCGCTGCTTTTGGTTTTAGTTTGGGTAGTACATGTAAATGAATGATATTAAACTTCCCTCTGACTTCCCTACATTAAAATATCTCTCTATGAAGAACTGCTCCAGATGACATAACTTGGAGGAACCTTCAGTCCAGATTGTCATCTTGTTGCTCATATAAGTTGCAATAATGGTCAACCTGCTTTTTCAGAGCCCAACCAGATGACATCATCTGAACTTCTAATAACACCTCTGGGTGATCTCATCTGGAAGAGTTTTCTAGCTATAATTGGAGAAATACTTTGATTTAGGGTAGTAAGAGGGAAGTTTAAAGGCATTAATGACATTTATACCCTAAACTAAACCCGACAAAAGCAAATTGAAAATGGTTAAAGTTGCCCTTTAAAACAATTCTATCATAAGGTTCCTGTGATATTCTGTTACAAGAATGGGAAGGACATGTGGTCATACTGACTGGACATTTGTGCAAAGTTTAAACAAACTCCTTTGATGTGGGGCCACAGTGACCTTGACCTTTGTGTTCTGACCAACAAAATGCAATCAGTGCATTATTTAGTCCAAGTGGATGCTTGCAGAAAATTAAAAGAAATTCCTTCAAAGCATTCCTAAAATATCACAAAGACAGGAGACTGGACAGAGGCAGATCCAAGTCAATGAATTCATGAGTTATAGTCATAGTTATAGAGTTATAGTCATAGTTATAGTATATAGGAACTACTAGAAAGTGCACAATTCTTACTATTGGCTCTGTATGCTACCACACTGGATATGAAATGAAACCAATAATTTAAGGGTTTATTTAAAATTAATGAATCTATTTTGGATTTATTTTCATTCAGGCCCACAATTTTGTTCTATTTACACTACATAACAACAGTTTTGCTCACCTGTGCTATTCCCTCTAGTTGATTTACAAGAAGACAGATAAAAAGTAAAAAAAAAAAGTTTAAAGATCTGTCAATCCAAATCTTCATCAGGCCGAGAAACCACAACAAATCAATTAGAGAACTATAAAAAACATGAAGTATTGCTAAAATCAACACTTTAGTACATTTTTAAAAGTAAAACACATTCCCGAGCTCAGGAACACTAAAAAGTCTGGAAGACCTCAGAAAACAACTGTGGTTGATAAAAGAAGAATTCTTTCAGTGGTGAAGACAAGGCTCTTCACTACAGTTGGCCACATGTGAACACTGATTCGTTTTAAGTCTATTAAACATACTCATACATAACATATAACTCAACCAAATATTACAATGTTTGTATAAATGTGTTAACAAATTTATTTAATGTATATGTTTACTTTTATTATTTTATGTTGCATGTAATTAACATGTAAATGCATGTAAATGTTATATTAAAAAAAAACTCACTTGGTTGGGTTGTTGGTGGTTTGCTTGATGACCTGACAGTAGATCTCATCTCTTAACAACTCCTTTTCTTTTCCTAACTGAACAGAAGATAAAAGAGGTAAACATAGAAAAAACCCAACCTATAAATCTTGCAAATACCGTGTTTAAATGAGCACTGACCAATAAAATATGGCTTAAGCAATCTGACTGGGTGTTATTCTTCATCATTGTCCTTTCACCCATGAACTGCATCAGGTCTGGAGAAAGATAAATGCAAGGGTGATGAAGGAATAGGAAAAGTGCTGTTTTAGCATGTATCTGCACAGTTAGTGCAGATGTACTCACTCATGAAAGCCTGGACAGATAAATCATTAATTTCAGGATCACTGTAGAGAATGAGGGACTCTTGTATGGGGACCTGGATGAAAATAAAAGATGTCAAAAATGTCAAAGGGGCAATTACACAACTTGAATGAGATGTGAGAAGTATTGTAACATCTTACATCTGTGTATTGAACGGCTTCCGAAAAATTCCTTTCACTGGTTGGTTGATCTGTAGTCCCTACTCTGAATAAAAAAATAACAATAATACAGAATTTGCCATGTTGTGTTACATGAACCTAGAACTTACAGTAATTAATATTTTTGCACTTATACCTGAAGTACTTCAGAGCAAACTCAACCAGTGCAGAGCGGATCTCAAACTTATTTACTGAGCCCTGATTTGAGCTTGGTACTGATATCTGGACCCATCCCTGTACAGAGCCTTTGAGTGAATCCTCTCTGCTGGGACTCCCTAAATCAGCACTGCCCATGCTTGTGCTGATAGGACCCGGAGACACATTTTTAGGGGGATTGACAGTTTTCTTCATGCTTCTCCTCCTATCATCTCTTCGGTCAAGGTGGAGACAGTGGTAGTCTGGGGCTGCTGATGGCTGAGTGAGATCCTCTGGGAAAAGACCAGAACGCCCTCCCATTGTGCCAAAATACCAGCCTAGTGGAGCGATCACAAGTTATTTGATGAGAAGGACATGCTTATATACATCAAACAACAAATAGACTGATACATATCTAAATAGCTCTTATCTACATGATAACCTCACCTATTTGGAGTCCTTCCATTGGCAGCAGTTTGATGATGTCACCTTTGTTAAAGCTGAGCAGACTCTTGTCATCGGTCACAAAACTTTTCAGGGCAACAACATGGCCTGAGTCCTAGTGAGCAGAGAAAAATGCGCCTATCAGGGCAATAGCTAAAATTGATGGGGTTCTAACATGAGCTTGGCTTATATCATCAAAAGATGCTACAAAACATCAAAGGAACAGATGTGTAAATAAATAATTATAATAAACAGAGATGGAATACCTTGATTAGCTCTTGGAGGAAAAACCGGATGAAGGCAGTGATCTGTGGAGCTCTGGTGGACTGGAGCAGCAAGTTTTCATTCTTTAACTCCAGCTCTACTGTGTCTGCACCTTGGAAGGCAACTGACAACACATCTGCAAAACTGAATTAATGAAGGGTGGAGTTAGAATTCTGAGAAGTGCTTTGAAAATTAAATTCTATTTCTGATGTTGTAGAGGGCAAACCACATGCCCTAGAGATAGAGGAGATGTGGTTAGTAGTGCTTGGTTGGTGGTAAATCATGATCCCCAGATTTCTTGCAGACTTGAGGTGGAATTATAGTTATACTGCATGGATCCAGCGATGTCCAAGTCCATTAATAAACGCAAATTGTCAACACAGACCTATGCGAAGAAGGGAATTATGGGTAACCATAGGCTTCAGAGGGTCACAGAAGCTCCGACATGCACACCCCTCAAATCTCAATAATGCGTTTTGTGGAAATGTGTGTCCAACAAGCTGACTGGATAATTTTGGGAATGGAAAAAAAAGAAAAAGAATGGAAAAATAGAAGAAGAAACGTAACATTCATACTTGTACAATACTCGATAGTGTTGCCCCTCTGAAAAAGAAGGCAGTAAACCAGAAGAAGCGATCTCCATGGTATAGTTCACAAGCACGCAACTTAAAACAGGCAACACGAAAGTTAGAGAGGAAGTGGCGAAATTTTGAAGAATCTCATTTAGCCTGAAAAATAGTTAAAAAATTTACAAAAAAGCTCTCTGTGGTGCCAAACCAGCATATTATTCATCATTAATAGAGGAAAACAAGAACAACAATCTATTCAGCACTGTAGCCAGTCTGACTAAGAGCCATAGTTCTGTTGAGCCTACTATTCCCTTAACTCTGAGCAGCAATAACTTCATGACCTTCTTTATGAATAAAATTGTAGCTATTAGAGAAAGAAGTCACCAGATCCTCCCCCCAAATATTACAGATAGATCTTCAGTACAACATTGCTAGAATCATCGGTAAGGCCCCACTCCCTCTTAGACTGCTTTTTACCCATAGATCTCTCTGAGCTAATTTTAATTATTACCTCATCTAAACCAACAACCTGTCTGCTAGACCCTATTCCAACTAAGCTGCTCAAGGAACCTTTACCCTTAATAGATACGTTCGTATTAGATATCATCAATCTGTCTTTAGAAACAGGCTATGTACCACAGGCCTATAAGGTAGCTGTAATTAAACCACTACTTAAAAAATCCTGTCTTGACCCAGGTGTTTTAGCCAATTACAGACCAATATCTAATCTCCCCTTTATTTCTAAATTAATTGAAAAAGTAGTCGCAAAACAATTATGTGATCACCTTCATAGGAATAATTTGTATGAAGACTTTTTATGAAGACATTTTATTACAGAGACTAGAACATTATATTGGGATTAGAGGAACTACACTAGGTTGGTTTAAATCTTATCTATCTGATAGATTTCAATTTGTTCATGCTAATGATGAATCCTCCATGTACACTAAGGCCATCTATGGAGTTCCACAAGGCTCTGTGTTAGGATCAATACTTTTTACTTTATATATGTCTCCTTTAGGCAACATCATTAGAAAACACTCCATAGATTTCCACTGCTATGCTGATGATACCCAGCTATATTTATCTATGGAACCAGATGGAATTAATCCAAAATGCTGCAGCAAGAGTGCTGACTGGAACTAACAAGACAGATCATATTTCACCTTTATTAACTTCTCTCCATTGGCTTCCCATTAAATCTAGAATAGAATTTAAAACCCTGCTTCTTACATATAAAGCTCTTAATGGTCAGGTTCCATCATATATAGAAGACCTCATAGCACTATATCATCCCAGTAGACCACTTCGTTTTCAGAACGCATTGCTTTTTGTTGCTCTGTTCTTTTCTCTCTCCCCTTTCCACTTACCCCAAAAGGTCAAGGCAGATGGCCGTCCACCCTAAGCCTGGTTCTGCTGGAGGTTTCTTCCGTTAAAGGGAGTTTTTCCTCTCCACTGTTGCCTATGGCTTGCTCCAGGGGGAATGGTTGGGTTCTGATTTTACTATTTATGTATATTGCTTTATGTATTCTATTGTTGTACTACTGCTTTATTTAGTCTTAATGTAGTAATGTATTAATTTGGTTTTCACTGTGTTTTTAAAAAAAGCTGTATTTTTATTAGAATGCAACAAGGTGCCATTGAATGTTTTGAGATGTTTATTTCAACTTATGACTTTCTGTTTCCAAAAAGGAAGATTTCCAAAAAGGAAAATAAGAAAGGTCTGATAGCATACTATACTTACTTATTAACTATTTGGTTAATGAAAACTGAAATAGTTTCACAATGTACATTTTGGTCTCTTTGAAATGACTACTGCTGTTATCTCTTAAAACATTCATTGGTTTATACAATAACAACAAAGGGTGTGAATTTTTTAACTAAAAGTATTAAAATCCAGAGTTGAGCCTTTCCTACACACCTCTCTGCATTGTCTTTACAGCTGTTACAGTCCCCACAACTCCCAAATTCCTATAGAAACTGTGTCTGTTCCCCGACCAACAAAATTACATAAACCGAAAACAACCACAAGGGGAGTTAATCATGATAACCTAATAAAAGTTAAGACTACTGCTCTTAAAGAACAAAACCCCAAAATAATTAAATTTTTTTAAACAATTAAAGTTTGTTTCTTCCTAGAGGGTAGCTAGCTCTTTCTTTGGTAAATAGGTTATTTTGTTTGTTTTTTTGGCCTTGGTTCACCCTGAGTTACAGTGCTTCATGTTTGTATGATATTTTCTTAGTTGTAGAAAATAAATTTCACACGTAATTGCAAACACTGGGATTCTGTTTAGTCACCAAAAAAAAATTCCACTACAGCAGTAGTGTAAAGTGCTGTCAACAAATTTAAAGAAATGATTCTTTAACCATTTTCTTCACCAATAAAGAGTAGCCACCTTAACTTAGAAGCCAGTACAGCAGAAGAGGCGATCTCCATGGTATAGTTCACAAACTCGCAACTTAAGGCAACACAAAATGTAGAAATAAAGTGCCATTCCAGAAATTTAGAAGAATCTCATTTAGCCTGGAAAAACTGTACAACATGTACAAAAAAAGCCCCCAGTGATGCCAGAACAGCATATTATTCATCATTAATAGAGGAAAACAAGAACAAACCGGTTACTTTTCAGCACAGTAGCCCAGCTGACTAAGAGCCATAGTTCTGTTGAGCCCAGCAATAATTTCAGGACTTTATGAATAAAATGTAGCTGTTAGAGAAAGAATTTACAAGATCCTCAACCCAAATATTACAGATAGATCGTCATGTACAACAGTGCTAGAATCATCAATAAGGCCCCAATCCCTCTTAGACTGCTTTTTACCCATAGATCTCGCTGAGCTAACTTCAACTATTACCTCATTTAAACCAACATCCTGTCTGCTAGACCCTATTCCAACTAGACTGCTCAAGGAAGCTTTACCCTTAATAGACATGTTCATATTAATTATCATTAATCTATCCTTAGGAACAGTCTATGTACCAGACGCCTATAAGGTAGCTGTAATCAAACTACTGCTTAAAAAACCTTGTCCTGACCTAGTTGTTTTAGTCAGTTACAGACCAATATCCAATCTCCCCTTTATTTCTAAAATCCTTGAAAAATTAGTTGCAAAGCAATAATGTGACGGCTTCCAGTCAGGATTTAGAGGTAATCATAGTAAAGAAACAGCATTCGTAAAAGTCACCAACAATCTTCTCTTGGCTTCAGATAATGGGCTAGTCTCTATACTTTTTCTGTTAGATCTTAGTGCTGCATTTGATACCATTGATCACAACATTTTATTACAGAGACTAGAACATTAAATTGGGATTAAAGGAACTGCACTAGGTTGGTTTAAATCATTTCTATCTTGATAGATTCCAATTTTAATCACGATTTCTCCATGGACACAAAGGTCAATTTTGGAGTTCCACAAGGCTATGTTTTAGGACCAATACTTTTTACATAAAGGCCTGGATGTCCCACAATTTCTTACTTCTTAACTCAGACAAAACTGAAGTCATAGTATTTGGGCCTAAAAATCTCAGAAATATGCTATCAAACCATATTGTTACTCTAGATAGAATAACTCTGGCATCTGCAAGGAACCTTGGATCATATTTTCCTATCACTAGCTTCTCTCCATTGGCTTCCCATAAAATTTAGAATAGAATTTAAAACCCTGCTTCTTACATATAATGCTTTAAACAGTCAAACTCCATAATATATAGAAGACCTCATAGTACCACATCATCCCAGTAGACCACTTCGATCTCAGAATGCAGGCCTATATAATCTGGTTCTGCTGGAAGTTTATTCCATTAGTTTTTCCCTCTCCACTGTTGCCTAGGGCTTGCTCAAGGGGGGAATTGTTGAGTTTTCTCTATACATCTTTATAGTCTTGACTTTATTCTGTAAAGTGCCTTGAGATGAATTTGTGATGAATTGGCGCTATATAAATAAAGTTGAATTGAAATTGAATCGAACTGATTAAGACAGAAGACTGAGCCACAGCTTTTCCACTCCACAGGGATTCCACAACTGTCAAGAGTACTGTTTCTGTGCAATGACCACTGTTGAAGCTAGACTGGTTAGTATAAAGAAACAAATTGGATAGCTGGATAGACTTCTTGTTCCAAGTCTTGGTCAGAAAAGGAAGAAGAGAGACAGGTACTTCTCAACAAGGAAGGGGTCAAGATTAGGCTTTTTAAGCAGTGAAATAATCTGAGCCGGGTAAAATGAGGCAGGGAAGGTGCCTGTTGTGAGAGATGTATTAATAATCTAATCAATGTATAATTGTAAAAGGTCTGCACTTATATAGTGCTTTTCTACCTATTGGCACTCAAAGGACTTTACACAGTGGGAAGAGAAACCAATTGAAAGTGTATTGCAGAAGCTGTTAGTGGCTATTTCTGTGTAGAGGTGGAGAGGACCTGTGTTGGGGATAGGGTTGCAGAAACCACGGAAGAAAACAGCTTGTGATTGAGAGACCTACTGTTATGGCAAAGTTGAAAGTGGGGTAGGAGTATGTGAAGGTGTTAGTTGGTTAGTTGGAAGGTGAAGAAAAATGCTGAGCTAAGTGAAGTGATCGGAACGATGCAGAAGAGTGACTGAGGTCCATTTGTTTGCAAACTTTCTAGGTTGGGGGAGTGGGGACCACTGTCAGGCCAAACATGTTCAGAAGTGCGAGGATGTCAGCAGCCTGAGGTTTATTCAGGTGGATGTTCAGGTCTCCCAAGATGATGAGGGGAGTGCCATCTTCAGGGAAGTGGGAAACTCATCACAGAAGTTATCCAACTGGGCTGGTGGTTAATAGACAGTCGCAATCACATGTAAAATAATGAGCACAGTAATCCTGATGGCATGATACTGCAGTGATGACAGAGGTGTGCTGTAGAAGAAAACTTCCATGTTTCAGCGATAAGGAGTCCAGACCCACCTCCCCGAGAGCATGAGCAAAACCTCTACAACCTACTGGTTCCCAAACTGCTTTACACTGCTTCTCATTCACCCATATGCACTCACAATCACACACACACAGACACACACACACACACACCTACACACACACACACACACACACACAGGGGATTTGAACTAACGACTGCTCTACCTCCTGTGCCACAGTCACCCCATGTTTGTGTTCCTTTGTTAGATCATCATGTTGGCTCATATGTTAATAAATACATTTTTGACTTATTCAGAGGGTTAAAACCTAAAACTAGTGTACCTAAAACTAACTCACTCCCTTTTTATGAAGATCACATCTGAACTACTTTAACTGAAAGAAGATGAAACTGAGAGGTTAATTTAAAGAAACAGAGTTCAGTTGTGTTTGTTTATGTCAGCCACGTGTTTACCTGTAGCTTTTGAGCAGATGAAGGTGTTTGGGGTTGATGCCTGATGCTCTGACTAGCTTTAAAAGACGGATCCCACGATGAGACACACCCAAAACCTGAGCATCCCCGCTGTTCAACTGAAACACACATATACAGGAGAGATGGTTGTTTATACGTGTATATGATTAATGACAGCTCTACTTCTGTGATATAATATTCTTGCTTATCAAATACAATATTTGCAGGTGACACTCACTAGGGGATTGTAATCCTGTAACTCATTTACTGTAGTTACTAGCTCACAATTTTCTATTCAGGACACTGCTACAGGAGAACTAGGTACATAGTTCCCATTCTTTAAGGTTTGGACTGGCGTACAGAGACTTATAAAATACATTTAAATGTGTTGCTTCTGACTTAGCATTATTATTTAGCAATCTTAGATCAAGTCAAAAGATGTTTCTGATAATAATAATGTCCCTGAAATTGTATTTATTTTTTACAACTTAAAATTCAAACTGAAAATGGTAAAAGGTAAACAGTCGCTTATATAGCGCCTTTATCCAAAGCGCTTTACAATGTTGATTCCCATTCACCCATCACACACACACTCACACACGGATGGCAAAGGCTGCCATGCAAGGTGCTCACCTGACCTACCGGGAGCAACTTGGGGTTCAGTGTCTTGCCCAAGGACACTTCGACATGTAGCCTGTAGCGAACCACTGACCCTGTGATCCATGGTCGACTGCCTTACCAACTGAGCTACAGCTGCCCCCGTTAACTGTATTTCTGGTTTATTATTGCTTTTGTTTTATAATTCTTCCAAGCAATGGCCATAATGTGCCATAATGTTTTCCAATTGTCCATGCCATTCTCATGAATGTGACATTTCAGGAATGCCTTGGGAGAATTTCTCCAAATTTGGCACAAATTACTCAAGAATGAACTAATTAGATGTAGGTAGTAAAAGGCAAAAACAACCACTTGGACTCAAATACGAATAAAGGTCAAATGCATGAGAGGAGACCACAGTATTGCCAACACAACAACAAAATTGTAGCTAACTACAAATCCTAACCAGACATGTCCTCGGTTTGAAGTAGTTATTAGAGAGTGAGTGCAGGGTAAAAATGGCAGCCTACCACTGTTTGTTTAAAGTTTCTATATCTGTTGTCCCAGATCTTCTGCTTTCCCTTCCTCTCACACACTGTAGTCTTGTTGATGTGCTCAAGTATCACTTGTAGTGATGCAGCAGTTCATTGCTGCTAGTTCTTGAATATCAGCTTTATATTTCACCACCTTTGGTGAAAACAGTTTGTTTCTGAATGTGAATTATCTATGGAGGGATTCTTCTGTTTTTTTATCAAAAGCAAAATAAAATGATTTAATAATTTTATATTCAAATGTCTCGCACTCAGATTTACTCTGCTCACACTCAAAGATACTCTAGCAAGACTGTTAGTTAGGCCATCAGGCCTGGAGATGAGACTCAAGCACTTTAATTTTATAAGGTTTTTTAAATTTACTGACATGTTGACTGATTCATTTCAAGTCTACTGCAATGGTGTAAAATGTCAAAAAGATAAAAAACAAACAAAAACAAAAGAAAAGAAAACAAATTAAATACTACCATAAACATGGTGCTTTCACATCCCAGCTTACTTCCTGTGGAAACAGCATTATCTTGCTCACCATGCACTCCATGTTAACCATCACTTCCGGTCTGCAAAGATTTACCTCTCTTCCTTTGATTACTATTTTGCTAATCTGTGTCTTATTAGTTTCACCCGTTCCTCTGTCTCCTCTTCCTGCTCTCAGTTACCTTATCAGATTGTCCCCTGTTTCTGCTTCTCAAAAACTCCTGGTTTTGCCTTACTTGTTTACTTACCTGCCTGACCTGAAGACTTGTCCTAATTTTCTGTTATATGCTCTAATCTGAAGTGCAAGTCAAATTAGTTGGATGTTGGATTTGGATATTGTATCTTTTGGATCTATTGGATCTTGTCTACCTCTTAACCACTGTAGCCTCCTGTTCATCCTACCCTGCTTTGAGATCCACCTCATCAACCCTCACCCACTGGAATCTTAAATTAACTAACAAACAAGTACGCTAGGAATTCAGAATATTATTTATATACCTGCAACCTTTATTGCACTCATTGCCTTCGTCTGTACTCAGTGAACTTGAGCAACAACTTTTTGGAGGTCCCAGCAGACAAAGCTATCTCCCTAAATGTCATCCATTGCTGCCAAGCCTCAACATTACCCCTCACTACCACCCTTGGGCCTCATAAAAGTAATTCTAACTAATTTACTTTTCTCCTATTTCCTTCTCGGATTGCCAAAAACTGAACTTGCCACACATGCTATAGCTTCAAGTCCAAGGCCAAATATGAGAGTGAAAACTGGTATAAGTGGTAAAACCTTATGTTAAAAAAAGAAGTCTTGATTGTATTTTGATTAACATTAGCAATGCTGTTAGTGTAAAAAAACAACTAAAAAACGTAAAAGCAAACAAAAAGTTACTTAACTGAGATATGAACTTGTAGACAGCTGCTGTATGGTGATTTATGTATGTACTCTATTAAGCAGGTTGCACGGCTCCAAAAATGTAAAACAGCAGCCACAGCAGCTTCTCCTCTATTTTAACTCATTCTAGATAGACAGGATAATGCTACATGCTAAACCTAGTACCATAATCATCTTCCAGTCAGCATTCTGCTCCACCTGTTACTTGGTCAATGTGGAATTAACGAATAGGAATGAATCCTATTGGTTGGTAAATTATGATAGTGTTGCCACAGGTTACCTACCAAAAAAAGAAAATTCTGAGTGCAATTGCAGAGATATAAATGAGCAGCAGCAGCTCAAAGCAATGGTTTGAGGTTGAGCACAGGAAAGCTGAGTGCACACAGTTTCGAGTGCAAGGAAAGTAAATCTGAGAGCAAACCTAACCCTGAATATAAAAACATTAACCAAATGTTCCTAAATGTTCCTATAACATATAAGAATCCCTCAATTGTTATAGATATAAAAATAACTTACATTCTTTCAGTCTTTAGACTCATACATTATTTGTCATAAACAGACATATGTACACTGTAATTTGACTAGTTTGTGAATGCATACAACAGCTATGTCATGAACAATAGACAGATAGTATTGTGTTGCTCACCTTCACAGGGAACAGTCGACTATAGTAATTCTCCCAGTTGTCTCTAGCAGCAATGATAATCCTCTTCTTCATACTGTCATCCTGGATAGTGCTTGTAGTTGTTCCAACATTAAAATTTGCTGCAGATGAGTAATGGTAAAAAGAGGGAAAGAGAGAGTGACAGAGACAGAATAAATTATGGAATCAAGTGTACAGCAATCACAAAGTATTTACTCCAAGCACTGATTAAGATTGTCTCAGTTTTGTAAGATTGTGATGCAATTATTCCAAAAATACAGATTATCAACAGCAGCATCTCACCGAGCAGATCCTTCATCTTCCTCCTCTCGTCTCTGCTAATCCTTATACAGCTGTCAGAGTATGTGTCCCTCATGATCTTGTAAATGTCACACAATGACTAAGTTAGAGTCCATGTTTAATGCAAGAAAAACACTGAATCAAAAGGTACTGTATGGTGGGATTACTCACGACACCAGTAAATACACTAACCTGTTCACATAAGAGATTGAGGATGTAGGGACTGTTGAACATCTCCTTAGGGTAAAATACCTGAAGAGAGACTTAATATTAAAGATGTTGGATTATGACAGTAAGGTTACCAGCTCAAATACCCTGTTTCTAGTTCAAATGCTTATTGAGAACTCCTTAAGACTCTTGCTCCATTTCCTGTTTCCTGGACTTTTATTTTGAAACCCTTCTATTCCCCTACCTGCTCTATTTTTTTCAGTCACTTCAGTAGAGTGACTGAAAAGTTCTTTGGGTTGTATCAGTACTGATTGTTTTCATCTGTGCCTCATACCTATTTATACCCAGCTCTTCCCTCAGCTGTATTTTAGATTGTCATCCTGTGTTACTGCCACTGAATTCTCCAGTTTCCTGCTTTCGATTTTCTGGTGCCTGCCTGCAAGGTCCTGTCTGCCTGTGATTCTTCCGAAAACCCCGGTACCTCCTTAGAACCATAAGTCCCCTGTTGTCTGTTTATTGAGCTTTTGGATGTGGAATTGGATTTGCATAATGGATGTGTGGAATAAGTAACTCTGATGGAAACTGATCTCGGAAACTGTCTTAATGGGAATATAAATGTAATTTAAATGTGTTCATTGGAACTGGATAGATATTTTTAGATTGTTTTTTTGAGCCCTTTGGATTGAGTTTTTTTTTTAGCTCTTTGGGTTGTATATTTTTTTTAGATCTGTCATCACCTTCTTCCTGCCAAATACGAATCACTGTGCCATTCACCTTTGTGCCATTCACCTTTAAGTTTCCTCTCTCCCCAGCTGATCCCTTCCTCCTGGCCACCATCTCCTCCAGTCCTCACCACCAGCATGCCCTTGCCAACTCCTGGCCTTCACTACCATTTCCTGGACTTACCAATAGAGGCAAAAACTACCATACTCCTGACCTATCTCCATTCCTCTTCAAATAAGACTTTTCTTTGCTCCGAAATCAGCTTGCCACTGTTATTCTTACCTGTTCTCTCTGCACCCAGTTGGGTGGCAGTGGCTCAGTTGGTAGAGTGGCCACCTAACGACCATAGTTTTGGAGGTTCACGGCCCACTCTTCCCTAGCACATGCAAGACACTGAACCCCCTACAGCCCATCCCTAGCTGCACAGTGCGGGTCACTGTGGCAACCCTGAACTCACGGGATAAGCTGAAAATACCAAAATAAATTCTCTCTGTTCAGCTTTTTTCAGCAATTTTTTCTTATAAATGAATGGAGAGATTCTGTTGCTCTTTGTCCTATTTTAGCTTTAACCAGTCGGGCATGCTAAAGCCTGAAGAAATCATTCAAACTTTCAGCAAATCACAAGACTTTCAGCTATCAGCCTTTTATTCTGGATTTTACACATTTCTACTTCCACTCCAATAAGCATTGGGTTGTACACTTGTAGTCCTGAGAGGGAAGTTAAGGATATTACAAGATGGCTAATGTATTTTTACTAATCTGGCTGCAATAGTTATCCTGGACACCAGGTTTGACAAACATGAGAATAAAATGGAAAACATTGACATTAAATTGAAGGAGAACAGTGTAATGACTGTCAGCCTGGCAAAGGCGCTGGAATTTAATGCTGAGGAGATTGAAGACTGTATCAGGTGAAAGTTCTGGAAGAAAAAGTAGCAGTCCTGATAAAAGATGCAGGATTGAAAGAATAGTAGAAGGAGCAGGAATGATCTAAACATCAGAGATGAAGTAATTTCTTTTCTCAAAAAAGTGGTACCACAAATGGCACCAAACATGGAGGAGATAGTGGACACTGTACCTCTCCCTCTTCATATCACCAAAGGCATCCTCAAGGATTCTCATTTCAGAATATTAGAATGATATTTACCCATGTTAGTCTAAACATTGTCATGCCATAAATAGATGTCACTCGTCAAAAGTCTGTGTCCAAACTGGAAATACTTATCCACACACTCATATTCTGGAAGTTGAACACTTACATGAGGAGCAAATTGCTGAGAATCGCAATTAAATTGTAATTTTTCCCTAAACACCAGGAGCATCAGTGAGCAAATTGCAGCTCAGTTGAAGAGATAATAGCACTGTATGTTGTACAACATCCTTTGACAAACCTCAGAAAGGTGAGATTTTGCTTCATTTAGAGGTGTATACATAGTAGGCTAATTTTTCTATTTACTGATATATATTTACATAATCTGCTATACTTGCATGTGTGTAGATGTGCATATATGCGCATAGCATATTTCTTACTTCTTTCCGCAAAAACAGTTTTCCTGGCATGCTTGAGTAAGAGAAGTAGACGCCAGCAGAAAAACGATGGAGCTTGGACTGAATCCCCTCCTCATTTGGAATCGTATCTAAATTTAATAAACAGTGAGTGAAGGACACTGTAGTTAAGTTGCAGCTACAATATTTCATTAAATACCGCTTATAATATATGTATCAGAAGCTTTTAATCTTTGTAAGTATAATGTCTAGAAAACAAAGTAAGCAACACCCACTGAGAGATGGGGCTTCCATTAGTGGAGGGTCGGGAATGTCCTGAAGAGTGGGTGCAGGAGGAGGAGGTGGGGAGTTGGGGGGAGAAGGCAGTGGATCCTTGGACCGCTGGGAGCCAAACAGGTCTTCCAAGGAGCGTTGTTTCTCCCTCATGCTACTAGAGATCACGCGGGAACTCTGGGTGGAGGGAGGTGAAGGCTGTGGAGAGGCCACCCATGTTTTCTGCATAGGAAGGCCATGAAAATGTGAGGATGTATTATACTGTATGTTTCAGAAGGACAGTGCCTTTAATTAAATTATTATTTTTTTGATTATTTCCTAACCTTCTGAGGTGAATCTGGTGCTTTGTTCTTGAGTTTGGCCAGGGCTTCTTTTTTGGGGTCACTCTTCTTTAGAAACTGCCTTACAGGAGGTCTGTGAAGAGCATTACAGATATGAATGCATCTAACTGATTGGGTTTCACTTCCTTACCCAGAAAGCACTTCAAAGCATAAAACCACATAGAAAACAATATAATTCAGTGCACAGCATCCACAACACACTAAACTCTGGTATATGAGTCATATGTTTTATCTTTATAAATGTCATTTTTTCTACCATAAGTCCTTTTTCATAGCTTGTGACTTAAAATTTGTTTTATCTAAGGATAATTTATATACAAAATCTAAGAAGAATTGCATCAAACATATGCAAAAAGTAAAAAAACAAAAAACATCCTGGCATTCTAATGATCAGGTTTTCTAAAAATTCAAATGT
Source organism: Channa argus (assembly GCF_033026475.1). Classification (NCBI taxonomy): domain Eukaryota; kingdom Metazoa; phylum Chordata; class Actinopteri; order Anabantiformes; family Channidae; genus Channa; species Channa argus. Next base: position 19,526,000 of record NC_090216.1, read on the forward strand.
GAATGCTCTTAAATTGACCATGAATGTCTCTCCGAGGTGTTAAAAAAGAAAACAAATCTACAAAGGTTGGCAAGTCATTTTGCATTTTGGCTTCAATTGGCCAAAGTGCACAAACAATGGACTTGACATGACTGGAACAAAGTCTAATACATTGATGAGTCAAGGTTTGAAGTGTCTAGATCCAAATGAACAATTTGTGTCAGAAGTAGAACTCTGACACCCACAAAAGACAACAACATCTTTGCCTGCCTAACACAATTGGCATGAAAGTGGAAATGTGATGATGTGGGGATACTTTGGTGTGTGTGATCTGCATCATGTGCAAAGTATCCTCAGTCAGCATGGATACCATGCTGAAGAGGCATGCCATTCCTTCTGGGCAACAATTAGTTGGGCATAACTTCATTTTGCAGACAATAACCTCAAGCATTCTTTCTGGTTGGGAAATTATCAGAAAAAGAAAGTAAATGGTTGAATACTCTCGGTGATGGCTTGGCAATCTCAACTGAGCTGGTAGCTGGACCAAGTTCGGGAACACTAGCAAAGCAGCACAGCAGAACTTTCGGATGTTCTACAGAAGGCCTAGGCGGAAAACGCAAGTACAAATAGGTTTTTTTCTTTTTGACCTTTTGGCTTTTCCTGTGAGTTCAGGTTCGCCACAGAGGATTATTGTCCGGATGTTGATTTGGCAAATTTTTTTAATTTATTTTTTATTTTACACTGGATGCCATTCCTGATGCAACCCTCCCCAATTTCTACCGGGCTTGGACCGGCACTACTCACATAGAATTTTTGTCAGTCTGCAACCTACATTAGTTCTTCTCTGTTCTTTATATGTTACACATACTGGCTGCACAACTAACAGTAGCGAGAAAAAGGTCAGGGACATTATGCTGTTTCAATCTTTAATGGCAGAATAGGAGAATGAGTCTCATTCAAAAATCTGAATTTATACAGTTGTTTAGTTGTGAGGAAGGACAGGACAGGACAAGGTAAAATCTGGCAGGATTGTGGTGACTGTGGTGCAGGTTGAAGTGACCACAACTTTGTTGCTCCCGTGAGCGTTGGCCAGCTGCATAGCAGCTCCCCCATGGGAGTCTGACTGTATGTTTGAATGGGTGAATGAGAAGCAGTGTGGGCGACTGTGGCACAGGAAGGTAGAGCGGTTGTCCACCAATCTCACAGTTGTTGGTTCAATCCCCGGCTCCTCTGGTCATATGTCGAAGTGTCCTTGAGCAAGACACTGAACCCCAACTTAGCTGCTCCCGGTGAGTGTTGGCCAGCTGCATAGCAGCTCCCCCATCGGTGTATGAATGTGTGTGTGATTGTAAGTGTGAATGGGTGAATAAGAAGCAGTGTAAAGCGCTTTGAGTGCCAATAGGTAGAAAAGCGCTATATAAGTGCAGACCATTTAGTGTAAAGCGCTTTGAGTGCCAATAGGTAGAAATGCGCTATATAATGCAGACCATTTACCAAGATAGATACATGTTGAAACTGACCTGACAGGCTCAAAAGGTTTGGGCTCTGGTTGGGGTCGGCTGTTGTATTGCTTGATGATCTCTCTGATATTGGAGGTGGGCTCAGGCCTAGGCTTGGTGAGAGGAGCTGGGACAGTGGCTTCTGCTTTTTTAGCTGGGGAGCTGCTGAGAACATTCACTATGGGAAAGGAGAGACTGGAAGTATATCATAGGTTCTTCATTTGATTCCCTTTCTGTACCATCAGTTGGTATAACAAAATGTATGCACAATATGATGGCATGGTGCTTTTCCCTTTGGGTGCATTCGTTAAGGACCAATCTGCATATTATATAACAACTGTCTGAAGATAAGGGCAAGAAGATATTTTCCTTATTTATTAAAATAACACATTTTCTCACCATCAGGCTTTGGTGCTATAGGTGGGGGTGGTGGAAGCTGCATTGGTGGTGAGGATCGCTGCTGTCTGGGCGGGCTGGAGGTTGCTGGCAAAGGCTTTGGGCTTTTGGATTCATTTTGAGTGCCTTAAGGATAGGAGGGGAGAGACCATTGCAAAATCTCCTGCATTACAATTGTACACGACACACAATATGTTTTCAAGAAGAAGCTGCATGTACAGTATTACTGATGTTTACTTGTCAGGCTCACTCACCAATTTTCTGGAAGTAATCCCTTTTGTCTCTGAAAGAGTGCAGGTTATCTGGCTCTGCTAAATCATCATCTCTTGCTGGCTGTGCACAAAATGGAGACACAATATATCACCTCTAATGAATAGGAAGACACCCAGTGATAGCAGTGATTCACATTTAAGAAATTAAAAGACAAGGTTGCGTAAGCCTAGGTGTGGGCGGCTGTCGCTTAGTTGGTCCATGAACCACAGGGTCAGTGGTTTGACTCTGGCTACAAGTCGTAATGTCCCTGGGCAAGACACTGAACCCCTGAGTTGTCCCTAGTGTTTGCTGTTTAGTTGTAATTTGCATGTCTGCTAAAAGATATTATGGTATCTTTAATGCTATGGCTAGGAAACAGCACAGGCACAGTCGTTTTCAATATAGTCTCTCATATCTCAGCTGCTGAAGCTTGTAACTCCTTCAAAGGTGTCTGGTGGCCTCCCTCACTAGTCTCCTTTTTGCATGGTTTTTCATTTTTGCATGGCCTGCTTTAGGCAGATATATAACTGTGTCATGTTTCTTCCACTTGTTGATAAAGAATTTACTGTACATCAAGATATATTAATGACTAGAAAATGTTCTTGTATTGGCCCCCTGGCTTCTGCCTTTTAATAATATTTTCATTATTTTTATTTCAATATTTTTTTTAAATCCTTCAGACACATTCACTACACTCAGATGATCTCTAATTAAGTAAAAGTAACGTTTCTAAACGTTTCCTTTTAGTTTTATAATTTAATGTTTAATTTACAACATAGATTATATAGAGATCTGTTTTCACTTTAAAATTAAAATAACCAAATTAAGTCAACCGTTATTTAATTCATGGATAGTGTAACGAACTGTAAATAAGGATAGTTTTGCAAAATGTATCAGAAAAAGAAATTAAAAAATTACTTCAGACTGAGGCTGCCTGTGGCTCGAGGTGCGTTTAGGTGCAGGTGCTTTGGGCTTGACAGGTGGGGGTGAGGGAGTTCGTGGAGAGGGTGAACCTTCCCTAGCGCGCTGATTAGACTGCCGTCTTTGTTTTCTCTCCTCCTCCTGCTTTCTTATTTCCTGCTCTTTCTTCCTTTGTTGCTCCTGTGTCTGCACTTGGGAAAGAGTCATTGCCTGCAGGGTCATCTGCTGGGCCTGAACACAGGGGACAAACAAATACATATTTAGATTGGAGGTAGGCAGTAGGGAAGATTAATGAACGAACAGAAATTAAAAACCTTTATTATGCTGTAAAAACAGCATGACACACATTTGTTGCTCCTCACCATAAGAAGGGCCTGCTGGTTGATGAAGGCCTGCTGTGTTGCTGCTATCTGCATCGGGTCAGGAGGAGCAGGCATGGCAGCCTGAGGCATCATAGCTAGGTAGACACAGTTATAACAAATTGTCGTGTAGAGATTTGCATTTTAGTACTGAAACTGCTGCATTCTGCATTTATTTTAATCTCATGAGCATTTTAAGACAGTGGCCAGACTGGGGCATACACTCAAAGAAGGGGGGTACATTTAGAAAATCAGATAAAAGGTGTTATGAGTTAAAACCCTTTTTCAATTCAGGCAATGACTGGTTGCTCATTATATAGAAGTCCTTCAGATGATGTCATCTGAATTGAAAGCTCCTCCTGATGACACCATCCAAACTGAAAAATTGCTCTAGATAATGTTATTTGAATTGAAACTTAACATTAAGAATACATTAAGTCTTTTGTTTGATTTATTTTCTTAAATATACATAGTGATAAACTCCATGCAAAATGGTGTCTTTTGGATTTGCTGAATTAAGTGGCTAAAAACATCATGCAATCGGATTACCTGGCATTGTTGGCATGGTTGGCATCATGGGAGCTACACCATAGCTGGATATTCCTAGGGGGAAATGGGCAGAGTAAAAATAAGAGAAACTAAAACTATGGAAAAGGATTAAAGCATTGACAATATCTCAGAAGGACATAATACATTTGATTCTTGATAACACACATGAACCTTCTCACTTACCCATTGGATAGCTTGGCATTGTCATAGGCATACCTAGAAAACAAAATTATCTGTTCTAATTACATATGTTCTAATTTGAGACCAGACTGGGGTTTGGAGTTCAGTGCTCAACCTTCTTTAGATTTTATTTGGTTGTTCTTGAATTTCTCAACTTAAAAAAACAATTCTGTGCAAGATTCCTGTGTTCAAACGGCTCTGCATTCTCTCAGTCTTATGCCCATTTATGTGGACTGGAGGGGGATTTACCTACATTAAATATGAATAACTATACAGACATCTGTATGTGCCCCTCACTAATCCAGCAAGTATTTGTGGTGTTTATAGAATAATTGAATAGTACTGACTTGTATAATTGATGCATTTTGTGTCATTAACCCAGTTACTGTAAATTAAATGAACAGGTTTGATTGTGGATCTAATTTCATCCTCTGCCAAAAATGTACTCTAATTACCTTCATTTGACTTAGGTTTCATTAGTGTTACTATACATCTGGTCGTAATAGAATTTAAACAGGTTTACACAACATTCCATTCAGAATTCAAAAAGAGTTAAACTGAGAACTTTTAAGTCCTACACAGACTGCGTTTTAACACCTACTAATTACAAAGCTTTTTTACACATTTTAAAAACTACACTTACTATGGTTAACTTTTGTTTTGTTTTATTTCTAATTATTATAATTAATTATAATTTATGTGGAAGTAAAAATATACTTCTAGGCCCTGAATTGCCCATCACAAAGACACAAATCTAATCTTAGAAACTGTATCCAGTTATAACGGTTTTCTATTTCAACTATACAACAAGTTATGCTCATGGTGTGGTTTGTGTTATGTCAAAACAGCAGTTTCCTACCAGCTCCATACATTCCAGGGTGCATGGGTCCAACCCCTCCTCCTCCTCTCATCCTGTGATTTAGCATGGCTACTCTGTTCATGTCCTACAAATACACGCACACACACACAAGCATAAAGATTACAATGTAAACGACAGAGTAAACTGTTTTAGAAAAAGTGCAGGTCCTTCTAAGACTGAATACAACTCAACTGCAGTAAAAAGAAACAACCGAGGTATATATTACCCATCAGAGAGCATTGAGTATTTGCTGGAAACCTAACAGTATAAAGCTTAATACGTTTAACTTTAAAGCTTACAAACACGTGGAAATATAAGCATTGGATTAATCACAGGATATAGTTAAAAAAAAAAGTAATTCTGATGACATCACTGACTGGGGGTCCTTGGTCCAGAACAGGATCAAACAAGTCATCAACATAGGCGTCCATCTGTCGACCACGCCCTGTGAAGAAGTAGAGAGAAGTTAAAACAGATACGGATAGGGACTGATATAAATGTATTGATTCAGATGCCATTATTGATTCTAGCTTTTGGATATGATTCTCTTTGATTTGATTTCCTAATCAATATTCTGTGTGGAAACATATATACACAGTATACACTGTGTGCACAATTATTAGGCAAGTTGAATTTTTGAGGATTAATTTTGTTATTGTACAACTATCAATCCAAAATGTTAATGAACCCTCAAACCTGAACATTTAAGTAGTAAAAGTGAAGTTTTGGCATTCTTAAGAGAATATCTACATTTACACCATTATTAAGCAACTATTAATCCAGAATTATTATGCAAAAATGAAAAACAAAGATTTTCCCATCTCATCCCATTATTTTCACCTGTGGAAGTGAAAAAAAAAAAACCAACTAAAAATTTACAAATAAACATTTCTGAAATTTCAAAAAGAAAACATCAGTGACCAATATAGCCACCTTTCTTTTGAATAAGTTTAAGTCACAAGCCTTCCGTTCACGGAATCAGTCAGTTTCTTGATCTGGTCAAAATCAACTTTTTGTGCAGCCGCAACCACAGCCTCCCAGACACTGTTCAGAGAGCTGTACTGTTTACCTTCACTGTAAATTTCCTGCTTAAGAAGGGCCCAAAACTTCTCAATAGGGTTTAAGTCGGGTGAAGAAGGGGGTCATGTCATTAGTTTTTCATCTTTAAGGACCTTACTGGCCAGCCACGTAGTGGAGTACTTTGATGCATGTGAACGAGCGTTGTCTTGCATAAAAATCAAAGTCTTCTTGAAAGATGCAGACTTTTTCCTGTACCACTGCTTGAAGAAAGTGTCTTTTAAAAATTGGCAGTACGTCTGAGAGTTAATTTTGAGTCCATTTTGAACCTGAAAAGGTCCAAGTAGCTCATCTTTAATAATACCTGCCCATACCAGTACCCCACCTCCACCTTGCTGGCGTCTGAGTCGAAGTGGAGCTCTGTGTCCATTGCAAAATTAATCCTAAAAAAATACAACTTAATAATTGTGCACACGGTGTATAATCTTTTTAAAAATATATATTTCAACACAGGTTTTGTCAGCATTGATATTTTAATATCTGGGATTCGGAACATCCTCCATGACTCCTTAAGGATTCTTGTTGTACATTTTCCGATGTCAAGTTTAAGGTTACAGCATTTGAAGTTTGCAAATGATCAACTTTCAGAAAGAAATGCCAGCATTGATAAAAGGAACTGATCACCATTGAAACATACAATTTGGGTGGATTGTATTTTGATGGATTGTAGTGTTTTTAACTGGAAACATTTCTTGATTCACTACCCCATGCACAGTATAAATAATGTTAATGAGGGAACACAAAATTAATTCTTACAGTAATTCCTGAATCTTAGAAACTTTCCAGTAAGTAAAATCAAACAAATTATTACATCAATGCTATAGTAATATTGCTCTGGATCTGCTGGATGTGCAAATACACAACAGTTTGCCAACACATTTGCCAAGTTCATATGGTGATGTTATATCATTATTGTGTTGCACTGACACAAGGCATTGGCCTTATTATAAGTAAAAAAAGCACAGTTATTAATGCAGAAATAGGTAGTAACCAAGTGGTAAATATGCTATTAATCTAATTCATCCTTAACACTAACAAACAGTAAATATTTTAGCATCTAGAGCCACTGATGTAATAGAAAACAGAACATTAGTTTTAACTGGCTTTACTCAAAATACTTTAAAAATACTCAAAGTGTTTTCTGGCATAGATCTGAAAAAGATGACTTAAAGAAAACCCTTTATTGATTGATTAAATTTGAGTGTATTACTCATAAAAAACACACAAAATATTAGACAATCTCTGATCTCAAGAGAAAAACTATTTTTTCAAATAATTATTATTAATTATTTACAAATAAGCAAGCATTTGGTTATCTTTGGTCAGTGCACATAATCCACAGCTCCTGTAATAAAGTCGTTGTCATGTGTGTTCTTGTTTTCATGTTCTTAGTAGCTGCGCACCAAACATCAATGGTGGTCTATGACATGTTCCCATCATGGTCAGAAAATAAAAATCCATTCAATCATGAGAATACAGTAGGAAATAATAGATGTTCAGAGAAATTAGATCAAAATCAACATGCGTATGTCTCCACTAAGCGTTAGCATGTTGTAAGAGTGGCTAGGGTCTCTGGAAGGGCTAGGAAGCAGGGGTTTAAATAGAATTTAAAACTCTGCTTCTTACATATAAAGCTCTAAACAGTCAAGCTCCATCATATATAAAAGATCTCATAGTACCATATTATCCCAGTAGACCCCTTCAATCTCAGAATACTTAAATGGTCTGTACTTATATAGCGCTTTTCTACCTATTGGTACTCAAAGTGCTTTACACTGCCTCTCATTCCCCCATTTGCAATTACAGCTCTCACACACACACCAATAGCGGAGCTGTTAGGTCAAGCTCCTCTCCTGTGGAACCAGCTCTTTGGGAAGCAGACACCGTCTCTACTTTTAAGTCTAGGCTTAAAACCTTCCTCTTTGTTAAAGCTTATAGTTAGTTATAATCATGCTGTTAAACCTTCCTCTAGGCTCTTTTCCTCCACTTGTCCCTCTGTCTTCTCACCCCACAATTGTCTCCATTGTATGACATTAAGTAAGGGAGAAACTTTCCTTCTCCCTTACTTGTCTTTCTTCTTCTCTTTCTCCATCTCTCTGTCCCTTTCTGCAGGTGTCCTTGTCTTTGGAGCTGTGTATTTTGCAGTTCACAACTACTGGTCCTTCCACTCTGCCTGATGTTTTGTTATTGCCTTTTTGGTCTTTTATTTTCTCTCTCACCCCAACCGGTCAAGGCAGATGGCTGTCCACCCTGAGCCTGGTTCTGCTGGAGGTTTCTCACGTTAAAGGGAGTTATTCCACTCCACTGGAGGGGCTCGCTGAAGGGGGAATGGTTGGGTTTTCTCTATACATTTTTATTGTATTGACTATTGCCTTGAGATGACTTTGTTGTAAATTGGCACTATATAAATAAAGTTGAGTTGAAATGAATTGAATTGGAAGTTGTTTTGCTTTGCAGAGATAGTTATGCAGTTATGAGCTGGTATAATATAAATCAATTAATTACATTCTTTTAAAACACAGGATCCTTTGTCCTTTGTCTTAGTCACATGGTCTTATTCCCTGTGCAGATATGCAGCATTACATGGCCTTAGCACCTACCTTCCTGTGGATAATCTCTTCTCCAGGGGCTCCCTTCAAGTGGAGGTAGCCCAGGAGCTTGAACTGGAGGTGCTGGTGGAATATTGTCCATATTTACAGCTGGCATCCTGAAGGACATGGGAGAGACAGAACAAATCTTCTTCAAACAATTCTGGATTGGTCCAGTCAACAGTCAGCTCTTGTCAGTGATCTACCTGTCTCCCTGGCTGCTGAATAGGTAGTCTGAATTTGTAGGGAAGGGTATTCCTGGTGGCGGCAGCACTTCAGCTTCTGCACCTGCCAGCAGATCCATGACAAAATCTGAGCCAGCCAGATCTGACCAGCCTGCATCGGTCAGAAGAGATACCGACCAGCCCTTCACAGCTTCAGACACACCTCTGTCACACACCAATAACACATGGAGCAGGAGCACAAGGGACAATTTACTATGAGACACAAGTTAAGGGAGGTACAGAAAATACACTATATGTTTGAAACTGGACAAATACCTGAAATTAAGAAGCCATGAGGCCAGCTGCTCTCCAGTGGTCCATGACTCAACTTCAGTGGTCAATTTTTCATCTTTAAAAATAGATGGGTTTATTAAAAAATACATTATGGCACTGGCCAAACTAAAACAGTTACACCACATAGCAAAATTTCTAAAATTGCCGGTCTCACCATTGAAGGTGTGTACATCCAGCAACATGGTGCCTTTCCTCTGATTGGAGGTCCACTCTAGCCTAGTGGGTGGATAGATGCGGACAGCGGGAGCTGGGACCTCCAGAGATGTCAGCAGTTTGTGTTGGCACAGTGAGCGGTACTCCCCTGGACCATGGTCGGATACATACCTGAGAAAAAAATACTCCAGACTGAGCAATGTACAGACAGGTATAGGTATAGATATAGGTTTGTTGCAACACACATGTGCAAGGACTTACTTGAGTAGGGGTTTGTCCAGTGTTGGTGAGGGGGTGAAAGCACTGAGGCAGCAAGCCAGCAACAGCCAGCCCCTCAGACTGTCCTGTTCCTCCTGCATGCCCCAAGTGTTGTAAACTAACTGGGCCAGGATCTCATCCCTCAAAGCTGGCTGGTTCTGGCCCTTCTCAACTATGTAGTTACCCAGCAACTGCTCCTGCCAGCCACTGAGATCTGGTTCACTTATAAACCGCATGATCTGATAGGAAATCATAAATTAGCCTAATGCGAAGAATTTGATGTAATCTTTAATATAATCACTAACACATACCAGTTTGTAAATCTCCAATGCAGTTCTGGCATCTTCAGTCTCCAAACAGGTGAGAGGTCTCTGGAGAGGGTTTCCTTGAGGCTGGCACCATGTGTCCTTACAGAGGCCAAAAATAAAGATAATTATTAGTGAAGACAGGATATCAAATGGTAAATGGTCCGCACTTATATAGCGCTTTTCGCACTCAAAGCAAGTCAAACCAAGACCACTTCCTCTGCAGACCTCCAGCCCCTCACACTCAGCTCCACAAATGCCTATGCTGCGCTTAGCGGGATTAATCCACACAAGGCTGCTGGATGGGATCCCCAGACATGTGCTCAGGGCATATGCTGGTCAGCTCACTGAGGTTTTTACAGACATTTTCAACCCGTCTCTCATTCCATCACCCGTGCCTACATGCTTAAAATCCACTTCTATTGTGCCAGTGCCAAAACACTCCACCTTGATGCCTGAACGACTAACACCCTGTAGCACTCACACCTATTGTTATAAAGTACTTTGAGCGACTGGCCCTGGCAAACCTTGCAACTGTGGCGAAGGAAGATAGAGTGGTTGTCCACCAATCTCGCAGTTGTTGGTTGGTTAGTTCAATCCCCGGCTCCTCACATGTCAAAGTGTCCTTGAGCAAGACACTGAACCCCAATTTAGTTGCTCTCAGTGAGTGTTGGCCAGCTGCATAGCATCTCTCCCATCTCCCAAGCGAAAATGGAGGCATGCATGACCCCTTTCACATGAATGGCTGTTATACATTTTACTAGCTTCAAGTTCCTGGGGACCCACATCTCAGAGGACCTGTCCTGTCACCAACAACTCCAGCCTGGTCAAGAAGGCTCACCAGCATCTCTTCTTCTTGAAGACACTGCAGAAGAACCTGGAGACCAGTCTTCAGTGATTCCGGTGAGCTTCTGCCGCTGTGCAATAGAGAGCATCCTCACCAGCAGTATCACAGTCTAGTACGAGAACTGCCCTTTTACTGAGCGCAAGACACTGCAAAACTGCCCAACGCAAAGCAGGGACTCCATTTCCAGCCATTGATGATGTCCAAAGGTAATGCTGCCTGCGATTAGCTTGCAGCATTGTCAAGGACTCTTCTTATCCTTTCTATAGACTGTTGATCCACCTGCCCTTCGGGGGGGCACTTCAGGAGCCTCCGGACTAAAACAACCAGACTCTGGGACAGCTTCTATTACTTCTACATTACTGAACTCTGCCCCCACTGAGTCCTGCATATACAAACAGTGAACTGTATCATCTCACACACTGGTCCAACTTCTCATTAATTTTACTCATACACGTATGGAATATTATGCATTAGCTTATGCACTCCGCTGTCAACTATTGTTTATTCAGTTATGCATCATAATTAATGTCCATTGCACCTTTTTATTTATTTATTTGTCCTTTTAGCTTATCCCGTGAGTTCAGAGTTGTCACAGCAGATCATTGTCAGCATGTTGATTTGGTCCAGTTTTTAATGCCAGATGCCCTTCCTGACCAACCCTCCCCAATTTCTACTGGGCTTGGACCAGCACTGCATAGCTGGGGATGGGAAAGGCCTGTTGGGGGTTAACTGTCTTGCCCAGAGACACTTTGACATATAGCCGGGACCGGGAATCAAACCACTCACCCTGTGGTGTGTGGACGGCTGCCTTACCAACTGTCCATCGCACTAAAGGTACAGATAAGTCAAAAGGACAGAAAATTGTACCTTAATGTCCATTTAACTAAAGGTACAATTTTTATTCTTTTGACTTATCCTGTGGGTTCAGATTAACCACAGCAGATTATCTTTCTAAATGTTGATTTGGCACAGGTTCTACAGTGGATGCCCTTCCTGACACAACCCTCCCTAACTAACACCCCAAATGTACAATTTGGACATAATGGCTTGTAAATAGGTATTTATAGTTTCTCCTGAGGCTTCTATAGTAGCTGTAAACAGACCTGAAAACACAATCTCTGCAATTAGAGCCAGTCAACACTTGATTAACTATATACTAAGGTGGAGTATTTTTTTTTTTTTTCATCCTTGTTGTCCCTTGCTGATATGCTCCAGTAACTGTTTTTCCTCAACACTTGTCTAGCACCATTAGCAAAGCCAGGCAAAAAGCTGCCTGTGATTTCATTCAGTCAGGATAAAAGCAGTGGGACTATCTATATATTATTTTGTTCATAGTACTTCCATCTGTGTATTATATCCATAGTACTTCCATCTATATTTTATGTCAGTAGTACTTCCATCTATATACAGTATTAGTCCATAGTACTTCCACATGTACATTATGTCAAAAATAGTGCCTATCTTGTACATACTATAGACACTGGATATTTTGCACTGCTTATTGCACTTCTGGTTAGATACTAAACTGCATTTTGTTGCCTTGTACATGCGTAATGACAATAAAGTGGAATTTAATCTAATCTAAATGTATCAGCAAATACCAAGGACTGAAAGAAAAGTTAGAAAAGATGTGGAAGATTAAAGCACAATTGGTACCCTGGCAATAGGACTCTCAAACAGGGAGAGTGGCTCCAGCAGATTGCAGGAACAACATCTGAGATTTTTGTCCAGAAGAGTGCAGTCCTAGGAACAGCTAAGATACTGCTCAAAACCCTGCTTAACACCCTTAAGGCAGGTTCAATTATATTGTCCTATTCCCTTACTGGCACAGGGTTCAAGTAACTCAGACTAGGAAAACTGATATAAATGTTTTGCACTTATATAGCGCTTTTCTACTAACTGGCAATCAAAGCGCTTTACACTGCTTCTTATATGCCCATTCACACACACAATTAACAGCCTTAATTATTATTTTACTGTAGTAAAATAATAATTAGGGCTAATTAGGGCTTCTTAAAATGCATCTGAAATAATACTCTCCAATTAATAAGTCCAATTTGACACTAACTACAATGAGCACAACCTGCACAGAATGGCATAGTGAACATAGTGAACCTAAATCATGTAAAACATTTCACCATCAACAAAATAGAAACCAGGGAAAGGAGTGTCTGTTAGATTTGGAAAACCACTAGCCACAATGACTAGTAAGCACAAAAAGTTAATATCAAGCCCTGGTTGATATGAAACTAAGGTTACTCGTACAGTTGTGGAGCCATAATGGACTAAGGGGCAACTTCACCAAATTACAGCTTGGTCTCTATGTGAGAGTTTAGTTTAGGGTATAAATGTACATTAATGCTTTTAAACGTCCCCCTGACTTCCCTATATTAAAATATTTCTCCAATTCTAGCTGAAAAACTCCTCCAGATGACTTTACCTGGAGAAGTTTTTCCATTAATACAAGCGTCAGATGATGTCATCTGGGGGAGCTCTGAAAAAGCAGGTTGACAATGATTACAAACTCCATAGTGTGAGCAAAAAGACATAAATCTGAACTGAAGGTGTTGTGATGTCATCAATTTTTTGGCTTAACATAGAGAGATTTTTTTCATATAGGGAAGTCAATTGGAAGTTTAATGGCATTTATATACATGTACTACCCAAATTAGAACAATAAGAAGCAACATCAGTAAGGATTTCCTTTATATCTGGTGGTCTTTTGTCAGGCAGATTTAAAGCCTATGGTTTATTAAGGTAATCTTTTGTTAAAATTACCAACATCTCACTGATATTGACTACTTCCTGCTGAGTCTTCATTGTCTGCCATGTGTTTTAGAAATTATGCTTAAATAGGGGGCGGCTGTAGCTCTGTTGATAAGGCAGTCGTCCACAGACCACAGGGACTACCAAGCTAAGTAAAAATTGGGGAGGGTTGTGTCAGGAAGGGCATCCTGCATAAAAACAATGGCAAATCAACATGCAGACAATGATCCGCTGTGGCGACCCTGAACTTACGGGATAAGCTGAAAGGACAAAAAAAAAAAAGACTTAGGCCTGACTCACCTTTAAAATGGACTTGGCATAACGAGAGAAAGGGTATCTGTCTATATCCACAGGCAGCATGAGCTTATGTTCTGCCTTCACCTGTGGAGGTGCAACCTCTGTGACTCCTGACACATGCTGGCACCCTGGTGGATAGAATTAAAACTACAATCACAAAAGGCTGAAAAACAATAGCAGCATATCTCATATGTGCAGATGTATTCAGTCCTCTTGTTGAGTAGTTTGAGCTGACCTGCTCCACTGCGCAGTCTTGCTGACAGCTGAGCAGGGATCTCCAACATCCCCACATCCTAAAAACAGCATCAAATATTAGAGTGTGGTTAAAAGCTAGGTCAGTTCTACTGATAGAGCATTAAATTTGTCAGACTTACCATATCTAGAAATACAGTCTTTGTCGGTGCTTTTACTCTGTTCCTATTAAATTCCTGAAATTGAAGACAAACAAGTTCAATCAATTATGATGTAAAAGTCACATTAATCACCAAATTAACACCCTTTCCTTTAACTCCTTAGTTGAGTTTCTCAGTTCCTCAGATGACAGGCACTTGTTATCCGGATACACACTTCCTCATCTCTCTCTGAGGCATGTGTTTACTCAGACCTGTTCTTAGAATCATAACCCTTTTTATACTTCTGCAACACCCATAGTCTTGCCCCACCTCATATGAGAGTCCAAAAGTCCAATAAGTTTAGACATGTTTACAGCTCAAAGAGTCTAAGCCATTCCATTTATCTCTATCTCTGTTCTTTTATACATTTGTATATTCTTAATACACAGTTAGTTGTTTATTCTGTTGATTTTGAACAGATACAGCTATCAGATAAATGGCTAAAATTTTAATAAATGCGTGTGTTTGCATTTTAGATTAAATGTGGGTGCGCAAATGTATTTATGCAGCAAATTATTTCCCTTTGTTGTAGCCTCGCAATATTTTCAGTCAGTCAAATAGCTAAAAGTGGATCCATGGGCTAGGCCTACTCTATCTTCATGTGAGGGTTTACAGTGACAGTCCCAAATCAAACAACTGCATTAGAAATCATAGCAGCTCAGCCAACACCTTTAGTATTACTACAAATCCTCTTAGTCATTTTATGTTATAATCTCAATATCTCTGATTGACTATCACATGGATTGTCATTTAATATCCATCTATCCATCTATCTTTAAATTGCTTCTCCTGATCAGGGTCATAGGGCTGCTGGAGCTTATCCCAGCTGTCATTGGGTGAGAGGCAGAGTACAATCTGGACAGTTTGCCAGTCTGTCACAGGGCCAACACAGAAAGACATTTTAGAGTCCCTTATTAAGCCAACATGTATTTGAACAAATCTTAACACTATTTACTGAAAACACTATTTACTTTACTTTTGCGCACTTAAAATGTGGGTGATCTGATATAAAAAGTTCCAACTTTATGTTGTTTCACATATCAAGATCTAAATAGCATTAAATAAAAGCTGAAATTCTGAGCTTTTATTTTATTGCAATCTTTAGCCCAAATGTCTCCAGTGTACAGCAAATTTACCTTTCACACTGACATTAAATATACACACGTGTTGATGTAAACATGGGTAATGAAAGTCCTCAGTATAACATTTTTTAATTATTTTTGATAACCTGAAAAACAGGAACGCTCATCACCTGTTAGATTCTGTGATATGCAGTAACACAACAAGTTCATTATCAGGTAACACAAATAAGTGCTTATTGCAGCAAAGCATCAGCATTTTATCCTGAATAAAAATATTTTATCCGGAGTCCCTGAATATTAAAGCATCATAAACTCTCCAAACTCCCAAGCTGACACATCCCTAAAGAATAACTATTACTAAATTAGAACTATTTCTCTAGAGTTGTAAAAGTTAATATACAGTACAGTGTTTTAACATGCTAGATAACCTGAATTAAATGTGTACATTTAGAGATGTGCCGCTTAAGTAAGAGGCTTAGATGAAGCTTAAGTAAAAAAATTTTCTCTTTGTAAGTGAATTTAGTCTGAAGTATAATTTTTTTAGGTTTGTTTTTATTTTTTTACATAATTGCTTTAAAATGACCGAAAGAATGGAATAGAACTTTATTGCCATATGTACTCACATGGGTCAAGCTTTTAACATTTAATAAAGACCTAATAAAAAAATGGGAGATGTGTATATATATATATATATATATATATATATATATATATATATATATATATATATATATATATATATATATATATATATATATATCTCACACACACACATACACACACAATTGAGACTTGCCCTGGATGAGTCTAACTAGGCTTGATCAGCTGACATAGGCTACAAATTAGCTGTAGCCTAATAGCTCCAATGTTCATAGTCCAAACCTCATAAAACACCACCACCAAATAGACTGGCGGTGATACAACTGAACCATAAAAACTAGCAAAAACAAGAAAATTGCCAGTTTTGTTTATACAAGGTAAGAACAATAGATGAAGTACTTACCTACTAACCTACCTATAATAACATACAGCAGTAGCAGCAGCATAAAGACAAAAATACAGTTTCCTTTGTTACAATCCCTGTGTCAAGTCACTTAAAATGCTAGAAATATGTTTGCATCTGATCTGCTGCAGAAGTTTAAAACAAAGAAAAGCAGCCTACCTGTCAGAGCAGTGGCACTAGAAATCTAAAAGGGATAGGTTACAGAAGGCGGAAGAAGAGATGCAGTGCTGCATCAAATTTCACTGAGAGGGGTTGAAGTCCAAGGCTGAAGTGTGGCTGATGTGTAAGAAGGGCATGTGTGTGTGCGTGTGTGTGTGTGGGTGTGTGTGCGCAAGTGACATGATAAATATAAGATAAGAAAGCTGGTGTAAAAGGAAAGGTAGGAGATATTATGATGTGGTTGTGATGATGTCAACACTGTTATTAGCAATGTTAAAATATATGGGAAAGAAAACACCCTGTGAAGGGGCCCAGCAGCTATCAATGTAGGTAGGTAAATTGGCATCTCTTCCCTACCAAGTTGGAACAGCAAGGCTAATTCATTTGTGTTTACTGTACACTAAAGACATTTGGGTTTCAGAAGATGAATATATTGAAGAATTTCCAGAGAGTTGCGTATGGGAGAAAAATACAATAACAGCTCATATCAGTTACATTAGAGTTGTGAAGAAATGCAATTTCACCAACAACCTCCACAGTGCAAGGGAGAGGGTATCACAATCCACCATTTGAAAAGATCATCATTAGAATAAATACAGAGATCACAGGTCTAGAAAACTTTCATCAGCAGTAAAAATCCATATTGAAGCCATATTGAAATTTGCATAAAAGAGATGAGATGACCCACAAAAGCTCTGGAATACAATTTTTTGGACTACCAAAATGATGGAAAGGCAAGAGGAAGAAAGGATCTGCTCATGATCTAAGAGTTTATCTTTCATCTGATGCAAAAGGTGCTTTGTTGTGTTGGGCGCTGTGTTATTTCTAATGATTAACACACATTAAATTGAAAATGTCACATATAGACAGCTAGCCATATATATGGCTCTGTCTGCACTGTCACAACAATAGAAGTAGGATACCAGATAAAGTCAGGACTAAAGAGTTGAATAGGACAGGACCTTTGACCATTAACATGGCTTTCAGGGTGTCACCACTTAAGCCATAGACATACTGTATGCATTTTTCTTATTACAATTTATACAATGATATGTTAGTACAAAGATTCATAGCACAACAGACTCTTCAAACACCACATTGCCAAGTAACCCAGCCATGGCTCTGCTTGGGGAAGGGGAATAATTTTCTGGAATATCTACCTTCCTCCAATGGCACTTCTTAATAGTGTTTCTGGTTATCAGCATCACTGCCCAGAACTGGGTGAAGGACTGCTTCAGACGCTTGAAATACTTCCTACAACAAGAAAGGGGACAGCAACACAGTGTTCCAAATGAGCAATCATCTCAACTCCTTTTTAGTTCATATTTCTATTAATTTGCCTATTTTGTTCTCTTTGACATTGCTTAATAAAAACAAAACAAAACACAGCCATTGCTACATTTCTCATTGTTTTCTTAAAATGTGACAGTATAGTAATGTGGACATACTGAACAGTGACTTACGTTTATAATAGACTGTGGTGTCTCACTCTTTAAAGATGTAAATCAGTTGACCACAGAGGTTATGGACTTATGGTTGTGCTTTAGTGGGGTCAGACATATATTGGGTTGCACCTTAACCCCAAATTAAAGTATCACAGTGTACTGACATACGCTGAAGTATATTGTACATCTAGAAGACATGACTTCAACAAGGCGAGAATTAAACCTTTGAGGGAAGATTGTGGCTGTCTCTTTTTTCTTTGCGCTGAACTACAGTTTTTTATCAACTTGTTTATCAATGTTAATTTAGATTAACTTTATTTTATTAATTTAAATCAAAAGTATGTGCGTACTGTCTTCAGGTTCTTCTCATTTTATGACTGATGTTCATGTACAGACTGGAAAGCCCAAATTCAGATTAAGGCAGATTCAGTAAGGCATTCTGATGAATATAAAATGAACAAGTGAAGAGTGATTCAAAGCAAATGAGTCCAAATGGGCAACAATAGTGGACAAGTTGTATAAAAGGGAAAAATAAAAATAAAAAATAAAATGTAATGTTAAAAGGTAACAGGATTTGATACCAGGTACCACTTTGAAAATATATCCATCAATTTGCTCCTTATTTGGAATAAGTTCACAGCAGCAGAAGTTCAGTAAGATAAGATAAGATAAGATTCACATTTCCCATGTCCCCCCAGCAGCATTTTTCAGCTTTTTCTGGGGTAATAAAAGGTGTTCTTAGGCCAAATGAGCGTGTTTCTAATCTATCCCAGTATCCTACAAATTGGACATGCCCAGAAAAGCACATATCCTGACAAGAAAGCCAAACTACTAACTGGCTGCTGACTCTCACCTCCAAAGGATTCAAACTTGGATGCAAACTGCCCCAGTGCATGCTGAGGATCTCAGTTGGACAAACCCAAAGAACCCCATGATCTGCAAATAGCAGAGAAGCAACTCTGAGTTTCCTGAGTTTTCCACTCTGGTTATGCAATGACCAGGTGACTTGTAAGAACACTAGTTTGTACCCCTCCACCTCAGACACTAGCTCTGACCACTTCCCCAACAGAGAAAGTACAAAATCATCACTATATTCTGTGTCCTGCATCTGGAAATTTGAAAGAGCTTTTATTACCAGGTACTACTTCCTCTCCATACCTAGCCTGATGTCCTCGGATATGGCTCTGGATAACAATGGCTTTTTCTTTAAAGAACCTGAAGTTTCTCCTGCAAAGGAAGCCCCTGATGTTTCTCTGGATAGTGATGGCAGCCCAGGTCTGAGTGCTGTTCCACTTCTCTTCCAACTGCTGGTACAGTGGCTCCTTGAGGAACACCTAACACACGGGTACACACACGCACTAAACATGTGGATATATACAGTCAATCTTGTCATGAATGGGCAGTTTGGTACCTTCGTGAGTCCCAGCTGGTACTGTTCCTTTTCTGCACCAAACATTTCCAATAGAACCACTGTCTGCTCTCTGTTTGATTCTTCAATGAACCTCTCTGTAAGTAGAGCTCCATACCTGCATGAGACCTCAAGTTCAAAAATCTAAAAATCAAATGATGTACACAACAGTGGGTAGATGGCCACTTACAATCATGGCCAAATATATTGCAATTTTGTCAGAAAATGCAACCCTTCTCTCAGAAAACTGTTGCAGTTGCAAATGTTTTGGTACTTACGTTTATTTATTTTTTTTGTTTGCCTTGGAACAACCAAAAAAAAAAAACATTCCTCACAGAACCCAAAAAAATTGCACTGGACAAAATTATTGGCACCTTTAAATTAATATTTGCACCTACTTTGGAAAAAATAACTGAAATCAATGGCCTTCTCTAACGATGAATCTCTACTGGAATTTTGGACCACTCATTTTTTAGCAAACGGCTCCAAGTCATTCAGATTTTATAGAAAGACTTCTCCAAACTGCTGTTTTGAGATCTCTCCCCAGGTCTTCTATGGGGTGTATTCGGATATCGACTCATTGCAGGCCATAACAGAACTCTCCAGTGCTTTGTTTGTAACCATTTCTGAGTGCTTTTTGAAGTGTGTCCTAGTCATTGTCCCACAACCCATGACCTTCGGTGGAGACGCAGCTTTCTGACACTGGCCACTTTGTTGAGCCCTAAACTTCTTTGGTAATCATCACATTTCATGATACTGTTCACACAGTCAAGGCATCCATTGCCAGAAGCAGCAAAGCAACCCTAAAACATATTTGAACCTCCACCATGTTTGTAGGGATTGTTCTTTTCTTTGAAGGCCTCATTTCCTTTTCTGTAAACACTGCCATGATGTCCTTTACCAAATAGCTCTACTTTTGTCTCATCTATTCACAGTATATTCTCTAAGTAGGATTGTGGTTTTGTCACATAAGTTTTTTCAAACTCCAGTCCTGCTTTTTTATGCCTTTGTGTCAGCAGTGGTGTCCTCCTGGGTCTCCTACTATAGCGTCCCTTTTCATTCAGATGACGACGGACAGTGCGAGCTGACACTGTTGTACCCTGTGTCTGCAGATCAGCTTGAATTTGTTTGGAAGTTAATCAGGTTCTTTAGCCACCATTCCAACAATCCTACGTTATAATTTTTCAATAATTTCTTTCTTCTGAAAGTATCCTCCATATTACGTTAGGGAAGTTAGCTACAGTGCCATGGGCTGCAAACCTCTTGATATTGCACACAGTGGACACAGGAACATTCACTAAAGATGGACTTGTAGCCTTGAGATTGCCTATGATTTTCCACAGTGTTTTCTCTTAAATCCACAGACACCTCTTTACATTTTTTTCTTTTCTCCATGCTGAGTGTGACACACAACACAAAGGTTGAGTCAGCTTTTCATCATTTTAACTGGTTGCAAGTGCGATTACTGTATTGCCCACACCTGGGTTCGTCTAAATACAAATTACAGGAGAATCACATGCTTGAAAACCAATTATTTCTTACAATTTTAACAAGGTGACAATAATTTTGTCCAGATCACTTTTGAGTTCTGTGTGACTTTGTATCAAGTTTAACTTTTCTTCTCTGTTTTTTTGTGTTGTTCCAGTGCAAACAATAAGCACGTTGCATTCTCTGACAGAACTGAAAGGTTGCTGAAATTTTTGGCCATGACTGTATATGGCAATATTGATCGATGATGCAGTTAGGGCAGTGTAAAATAGCAGGTAAACTGTGGGACACACACTGCTGTTTCCTTGTACAGTAGAGGACTTATTGTAGAGCCACCATCAGGTTAATCTTTGTGATTTTGGCCACTGGCATAATGTTAAAACAAGTTCATGTTTTTGGTTCTATGTGGTAATTGGATGGATTTACATTATCTTTTGGATAATCTTCTGCTGATTGATCAGCTCAGAATATGCCCTGAAAGGCTTCCCTGTACAGACAAAAGAAGCCTGGGAAAGATGTTACAGGTTTTAACAGGTTTCCCCTAGGTCTGGACCAGTCCCTCCCTAGTTGGCAAATTCAAGTCAGAAGGAGGGGAGTTCTGGGATCAGTATTATTGTGTTGAATGAAAATATGAATTGTGTTGAATAAAAATATTAATGAACAGCGATTGAATTAATTGTATTAGATAAATAGGATCAAGTAATGATGGATAATCCCAACTGGATCATATTATTAAAAAGGCTAATTTAAGCTAAAAGTACTATAAAGGTGGTGTTGGCAAGGACGCATTGTATATTTGCAATACCTCTCAATGAAGTAGGAATACTGAATCCGTACGGGAAATCCCAGTTTCCTTAATTGGATAGTCTCCAGCAGCCCAGCATGCCTCAGCTGGGCTGACATATAGTCCACATCAAAAATCCCAGGAATCTGATGGAGAATGTTTGATATACAGTACATGGTGTGTGAGTGTGTAAGCGTATATATATCAATATCTATATATCTATATCTATATCGATATATCTATATCTATATATCTATATCGATATATCTATATCGATATATATATATATATCTATATATATATATATATATAGATATATATATCTATATCTATATCTATATCTATATCTATATCTATCTATCTATCTATCTATATATATATATATATATATATATATATATATATATATAATTGATCGTGTGTGTGTGTGTGTGTGTGTGTGTGTGTATGAATATGTGTGTGTGTATATATATATATATATATATATAAAACCCAGCCTATATACAGCCTATAATACAGATGAAGTATGAAAATAACCTTATTCACCTTCAAATAGTTTGGCTTTAAGCAGCAGATAAATGTAGCTTGGCATCTGTTTTTAAAAGGAAAAAAAAATACACATTATTTTTTAGCAAACAGGAACCTTATCTGCAAATCAAGAAAGCCTGAGCAACATCTGACGGCTGTTTGAAATCACTGTATAGTTGAACTGAATCTTATTTAGATATACTGCAGTCATTCTGTACAAATATAAACACATTGAAACTTGATCTGAGCCATTAAGTCATTTATTGTGCCTCATTTTGTTGTACAACTGCTCCCAGTTATAATTCACACCAGATGAAAGGAGTATGAAGACCAACTGTTCTGCTCATCATTTCCTTCCTATGACATTTACTTTGTACTTGAAGAACCAAAACTGTTTGTTTGTAAACACACACATTGAAACTGTAATCTCTGTATCCCTCAACAGGCAATATGGATAATGACAGCTTTGTGTCAGCCAGTGTGGTCAACATTATGGTACCTCTCCAGGCGCATGGTGAGTTCACTGAGTGACTGGAGAAAACATGAGGCAGCAGTTGAGGGCTGCTGACGAAAGCCCCTCCCTCTCCATCCGAGTTCTCTCTGTTTGATGTAGCTATCCTGAACTTTCTGGAACAGCTCTGACACCATCTGACAAACATGCAATTATATGAAGAAAATATGCAAGAATGCATAAACTATCAAAATACAAAATTTTAAATTTAAATTTAAATTTTAAACTCTGTAAAGCAGAGTTTACAAGAGAGCTGCCTGGCTCCTCAACATGCTTTCTATGGCTTTGGTTTAGGGCGTAAATGTACATTAATGCTTTCAGGCTTTCCTCAGACTTCCCTATATTAAAAACATTTATCTGCTTCTAGCTGAAAATCTCCTCCATATTATGTCACCCAAAGGATTCTTCCATCATTAGGAGTTAATATGATGTCATCTGTGCGAGTTCTGGAAAAACAGGCTGACCATGATAACAAACTATACAGTGTGAGCAACCAAAAAAACATAATCTGAACTGAAGAATTCCTTTCAAGTAATGTCATCTGGAGGCATTTTTCAGCTAGAAGAAGAGAGATATTTTGATATAGGAAAGGCATCCTTTAAGGACCTTTAAGGTCCAGCCTTTATCATGTTCATCGATGCACTGTTCTGATCCCTCTAGGTTTACAGCCTGGACTCTGCCTGCCGTTTTAGTTCTGTGAGCGATCGCTCACTCCCAATTATCTCTTTTGCCGACTAAATGAATGACGTTAAGGACAATGAGTATTGCCACCTGCCCAGAAAGAAGATTACTACGTTACCGTGTTTTTTTAGGGAGGATGTTACCACGCTATGTACATGTTTGATCACGCAATATATAAGTTTAACCAAGCAATGTGAGCGCCTGCCTAATCTTGCATGCGTAGCTCAGACGAGCGTTCACCATGAGCACTATTTTTTCTTTTAATAAAACTTAAAATAAAATAGAGAGCCTGTTTCTGGTGTTTTACTGGGTCCAAACTAACGCTTAAAAAAAAGCGGAAGGGGGTAACCTGTGAGAAAAGGCTGGACAGTCCTGATCTTGAAGGTCCCCCAGAAAGGAACAGTTCTACTAAACTATTTGCACTTGCATCTCATGAAATGGAAATGTTTTCTCCTTGACTCAGATTTTTGCTTGCCTTGTACCTCACTTTTAAGTTGCTTTGAGCAGATCAGATCTAAATGTAAATGTAAATTTAAACTACCACCAAATAACCTGACTCTGGACAACGTGGAAGCTCTTGTCAGGCACAACAGTAGCTAAGATGATCAGGCAAGAACAAAGAGAGATGCTTTACAGTAAATCTGAGTTTTTATCTTGACAGTTTTCTGCTGACATTATTTATTCATTTATTTTTTCTTGGATGTGCTAAAATGTAACTGACTGAGCATCTACTGTGGAACAGATTTCACCTCTTCCAGATGTTTCACCTTTAAGCGACTCCTTGCCAAAAGCTCCACCACTTCTGTCCTGAATTGGTTATGGTTTTTATTCAGGAAATTATGGACCTTGAAAAATACAGAATAGTATTTAAATAAAGATTGTTGTCTGCTTTAGCTACTGCTTAATGCATTTGTTGTTCTGTGCCTCATACCTGATAGGTGATTGCTCCAGCATAGTGATAAATAGTGAAAACTGGCAATGGATTCTTGGGCTTGGCATAGTAGGGGCTGTCCCCATGGTGATAGTGACATTTCTGGAGGAAGGTGTGATCAGTGGCCTGAAAACCACAGAGCAACAATGAAACACTTATTCAGGAGTAGAAAAAT
Source organism: Channa argus (assembly GCF_033026475.1). NCBI lineage: Eukaryota > Metazoa > Chordata > Actinopteri > Anabantiformes > Channidae > Channa > Channa argus. Next base: position 19,550,390 of record NC_090216.1, read on the forward strand.
TTTTTAAATTCTTATAAGCATTTGTTGGCCACATATATTTAATCTTTGTAGTATAGTATACAGTGGTGTTGTATGTCATATTTATGTGTGTGTGTGTGTGTGTGTGTGTGTGTGTGTGTGTGTGTGTGTGTGTGTGTGTGTGTGTGTGTGTGTGTACTGTATCTACCTGTGGAAGGCAGGTCTGGTCATCCAGGATTCGGAGGATACCATGTGGCCTAGAGGAGATCAGTTCTAGGCAGGAATGAAAATTCTTCAGTGGAACTGGGTACCACTGGATCTGTTCTGCATTGTACTCCTCCTATACAGCACAAACAAAGACACACACACAAATATATTGCTAGCTGGTTAGATTTATCTATTAGTGGTGAGCACACACACACAGTTTATACTTAGTATAAAGTCAGGCTAGCTTCCGACACAACTCCTCTGTTGTAAATATTATATAATAAGGTGTTAATAAATGGATATAACTATTGAGGCCTTGTAAAATTAGTCATTAAGGCAATAATTGAGTAAATAAAGCATATATCATGCCACAGGGATGTTTTAAAATGTAGCAAAGCAAAAATGGTTGTCTTTAATGATTCATCAAACTCTGATAAAGCTATTACAGCCTATAAATTATTAATGGTGACCTTTTAGAAATTGTTTAAAAGGATGTCAGTTGACCATAGATGTAGCTGTCAACCCACCAACCTGCTCCTGAGTGATGACAGCCTTGTTGACAAAGTGCTGCAGTTGCTCATTAGCATAGTTGATGCACAGCTGCTCAAAGCTGTTCACTCCCAGATCCTGCAGAGGAACACAGAGGGGCTTTGACATTGCTTCTCTTACGCCACACTATCATACTTGTTTACTTTAAAACTTCCAGGTGTCCGGCTGTACACCAACTTCAAACCCGTAGATGTCCACTATCCCCACTGTGCTGTCCATCTCTGTCGGACTCAGCCAATCATTGATTTGCTCGAACAGCCAGTCGAACAGCACTGAATACAAGGCTTTAGCAATAGCATCTCTATAAGAAATGACAATGAGAAGAGGCACCTTTACATACAAGTTAATATATTCTCTTACAGCATGGCCAATTAGGGCCAGTTTTACATGTCCTGCATAGCATAATAACAATTTGGAATATCATGGAAAAGAAGGAAAACACTGACATACTTAGGAACATACACAGAATGGGTTTGTTAAAAAAAAGGAAAAACTTAGTCGATTGCCAAACTCAAGTTTGTCATAAGTTATCAGCTTGTTTTTCTATAAATTGCAGGCATTTTTTGGAGGCTGCCTTTCTAACCAACCTGAGTGAGCAGCAGGAAAAATACCTATCCATGTTGATTCCAACCAACATGTGTTTAAGATCTTAAAGCTTATGTAGAGCCTCATTCCTGCCCATATATATCAGGTTTTTGTGCATTCTGTCTTAACAGCAGTAATTATATAGCAATGTATAAACAAAATTTAGGTGTACACTTAAGGACACGAATAGTAAGAGTAATAATATTATTATGTAAACCTATATCAATATTTCAGCTGATATTCAATTACTGAATAGGCTACAAAATCCAGACATAGTAAATGTAGCCTACTAGTTAGGGATCTCTATATATTTCCACAAATGATTTAATTACCTTTAATTCCAAATCACATATTAAAAGCTTTATTTCAAGTGCTACATTGGAACAAATTAATTGGTTAATTAATACACTAATGAAATTGAGATGCTGCTTTTTTGCATTTTTCTACCTTGATTCTATGGCACTTTCCACAGACAGAGGGCTGTAGATCCTGTCATAGGCTGTCTCCTGTGGATAACAAAGCAGATCAGCATGTGCTTTTTTAGCAAAAGGGAAACATTGTAAAAAACAAAACTGGTGGATGTGAGATTACTGACTGTCACTCTGTGAGTGATGACAGTCTGCAGGGCCTCAGAGGAAATCTGCAACAAGGAGCTGACCTGCTTTGCCTCAGCCTCACATACGATATGGGCTACCTCAGAGGACTCATTCTGAAACAACACCAGCTGATGTATGATACCAATGTTTTAGTTGTTGGAATAACTTTCCCACACCCACACGCACACACTTCAAATGAGCTGAAGCAGATGTTGCCGAGGTGCAAAATGGATGATAGAATGGCCCAGATAGTGGAGATCTGATCAGCATGGAGGCCAATGGTCTCAAAGCACTGAATCAAAAGTTTGAAGTTCTGTTTCTCCTGCTTCCCATCCAATTCACAGGCACCACCCTGCAGAAATATAAAGAAAAAAATATGTCCAATGTGTATAATAAATAAAAGGAAGAGAAAACATGAGGAAAAACAGAGTTGCTTGTTTACTGATGTGTTATGTACTTGGTTTAGGTAGTAATAGCTCTCAGCTCCCTGTAGGTAGAGTTTCTGTTTTTCCCACTCTTTCATACCAGCCAGCAGCTCATAGAAAACATTGTAGTTCCTTTCCTCAGTGGCCTTCAAAGGAAATGAGATGAACTCGGCAGTGACATAAAAGAAATTCATAACTTCTGATCAGTACATACAGAAAATATGGTACCTTCATAAAACAAGGAAATGAAAAAAAAAGAAATATGACTATATGATTACAATCTTCATCTGTTTTCCCTTTGTTTTGGTTTCTTTCACTCATTGTAATATTTAAGCAAACAAACATGCATCCCTAGAAGTCCTGTGAAGATGATGTTCTCTATTGGTCAAATAGACCTGGGGTGGGCACATAAAGGCGAAAACAAGAAAAAAATCCTCTTCTGTACTGGTAATTATTCTTTCAGCGAGGGCTGAAAAGATGGTCAATGGCCAAAAGTTGTAAAAAAAATTCCAAAATTAGTCTGTTTAGTTTCTGAGGATAACTGCCTGGACCAATTGCTTTCCCTAAAATGGGGAAAAATTTGCAGTTTCAAATCAGCAATTTGTTTGCGCTGGTCCGAATGAGTGGGACAGTTTGTAAACTTTCTCTTTGGTTCACTTCCTTTCACACATTTAAAAAATCCAAGCAAAACAAAACACATCATGTGAACTCATATGAGATTTGTCTTGGTTAAAAAGACCAGGGCTGGGAACACCAAGCAGTATATAATATTCTGTTAATCAATATTCCTAAAACTCTTCTATTAAACATAGAGAAACTGTGCATTAGCTGTGTTCATAACTGGTGATTATGTGGGAAAATAAATACATCATGTGTCATGTATTTATTATTTATTATAAATCCGTGTCCACCTAAAGTAGAATATAAGCGGCGCTGACTATGACTGATGTAAACTCCCGAGGAAGATAAAAAGGGCGACATTTGAGGTCAGTAACTCCAGGTTGGGTGTGCAGGAGTATGTGAGAGGTACAGTGCTTTCTGTGTTGCGCAAGCAATTGTTTACAATTAAACACACGCTGGACATTGCAAAGCAGGACGCTAGGCCAAGGAACTCAGTGTGTTCGAGCTCTCAGCCTGTTCCCGATGCCTGTTTGTTTCCCCCTGACCGGGTCCTTTGCTCTCCCTTGGGATCTCACTCAGCCAGCTTGGAAGTCTAAAATCGTCATATTGGGAGTGCATTCTAGTCTAATAGAGATGAGTGATTCTGTCATACCTAATGACAGCCATGATGAAGAGACTGCAGGTTTAAGGTTACAGAAGTATGCTTTTGAAACGTCTGAGAACATTTTGTTGCCATCAGAGCTTAAACCCCTAAGCCCATTATCCCAGTTCCCCTCTGCCTTGTTTTATTGGTTGTCCTTTTGACTCTCCCTGTCATTCTTTGAATCAACAGTCACATGGAGATTGCCAACACTGGGCATGGACATCTTGCTTTGATCTTGGTTATCCCTACCCATCCACCTACTCATCTAAAGACAGAAATTCTGATTATTAACATTGACTTCTATGAATTACTTAAATTGTTAATGATCTGCACTTATATAGCGCTTTTCTACCTATTGGCACTCAAAGCACTTTACACTGCTTCTTATTCACCCATTCACAATCACAATCACACACACACTCACCGATGGGGGAGCTGCTATGCAGCTGGGAGTTGCTCACCGGGAGCAACTAAGTTGGGGTTCAGTGTCTTGCTCAAGGACACTTCCACATGTGACCGGAGGAGCCAGGTATTAAACCACAAACTGCGAGATTGGTGGACAACCGCTCTACCTTCCTGCACCACAGTCGCCCACACTCACTTACATTCCATAGATCTGAGCAACACAGCCATCTAGAGAGTTCTCTCAACCACATACATTTACATTTTCTCATTAAACCTTTTACACACTAAGCAGTTTGTCTGGCACATTTTTGGGGCTTCATTGATTTGGGACCTGGCACCTGCTGCTCTTTCAGTGGTGCTGGAGTTCACCCAGCATTCACTGGGTAAACAGCGGGGTCAGGTGGTGACCTGAAGTAGTTATGATAGATACATGGGCTGAAACAATGAGACATACAGGAACAGACAATTATTCATGTCTACGGGCAAATGAAGTCACGAGTTATGCTAAGATTTATGTCTTTGGACTGTGGGAGGAAAATTTTGAGATACTATGACAGAGGAAATCCATGCAAACACACAACTTGCTGGCTGGCTGGCATTAAAACCAGGAAGGGTATTGCCATCTATGTAGCAACTAATACGATGTGTAGTTCGTGTGAGTGTGTGTGCGCACATGAACCCGATGGTTTTTCTCCAAACATACAGATCATGAATGCCTATTTTGAAGACACAGCACACTTTTCCGAGTGTTCTTACCTGAAAAACTACCCTGGACTTCTCAAGGAGATATTTTGACAATGAGGTCCCTACAACAACCCCACTGTCAATCAAGAAAACACAATTATAAAATAAAAAAGCTCCATTTAATTTACCCGGGCTGACTGAGGATAGGTAAATATATAGGTAAATTTTAGATGGACTCACTGGAGAATGTGGATGTGGACGTACTTGCCAAAGCGGCTGGAGTTGTTGTTAAGAATGGTCTTGGCATTCCCAAAACTCTCTAGGATGGGAAATACCTCTATGGGCTGGTGAAGAAAGGGAAAGAGGAGTGAATTACAGGATGCCTGAAACATAGACCTTGCAGAGATGCCAGTTGACATAATTACCTGTTGGAGGTTGTAGTTTCTCTCCTTATACATGGAGCTGAGGTACTGGACTATCAGCTTAGTAGCTTCAGTCTTCCCTGAACCGCTCTGGCCACTTCCCAAGAAATAGAAATATCTGGAAATTTGTCACTTTTTAAAATAACTTTGTACATGTTATGCTTTTATTAGATAACCCTATAGTGGAGAGATAAGTAGTGGAATTCCACTCCACAGCAACACATTTCAAAAAAGTTAGGAGAGGGGCAAGAAAAGATATAAAAAGTCTTATGAAGAAAAAACTTGTGGAACATTTCTAATGGGATTAACTGGCAACATGTTAGTATCATGATTGGGTATAAAAAGACTGTAATGATGGTATGATGATTGATCAATGCATGGGTAAATAATTAAACGACTTAAAAATGTTTAACATAATTGGGGATTTAATCATTTATGCTTCACTACATTAATAAAATTTTCACAAGGAACAAGACTAAAAACCTGTATAGTACATGATCTCCATCTGATTTATCAGTGCACAATGCCAAGCCAGCCTTTGTGATCGCAGTGGTGGGGGCATTAAAGGCTCACAGCACGGATTAATAATACTTCTATGAAGGCTCCATTAATGCTACATGATTTATAGAGGTTTTGGAGCAACATATGCTACCATTAACAATGTCTTTTTCTGGTGAAGGTCTTGTCGAACCACATTCTGCACGTATTACAGCATGACTCCATAGTAAAACAGTCCAGATGGTAAGCTGACCTGCCCAGTGCAGACCTGTTACTCATCGAAAACATTTAGGACTATTATGAAGTGAAAAATATGACAAAAGAGGGCCTGAACTTTTGAGCAGTTGAGATACTATATCAAACAAGAACGAGTAAAAATGCTTTTAAATGTGAAACAACTGGTCTTCTCATTTCCTAAAAACTAAAAAGAGGTGATGGACACATTGACAAATATGTGCCTGTCCTAACCCTTTTAATATATAAAACTCAGAAAATGAATGTTCTTGTCAGTACCTTATGATGATGCACTGCTCCTGTGTGGATGCCTGAGATTGTTTGAAGGCAGCATCGGCTATGGCATATACATGGCTGAAGCAGAGAATAGCAGAAACATTGACAGCGGGCAGATGTTTTGACAAGACAGAAACATTGGAACAAATGTATGCATGCTTCCAACTCAAATGGCAATTAAGGGAGGGGAGGATATTGTGGAGGAAAGGTTTGCTCACGGAGGGTTCCTATGTTGCCCTTTGCCCTGGTATTTCTGTCTCAGCTCCTCAGTGTATATGTTAATAGGCTTAAAGGGGTTTATGGACAGCAGCATGTTCCCAATGTAAGTCTGCGAAAAAAGTGTCACTGATAAGTACACTGAAAAAAAAACATTTAGTTTTGGACAAACATCATTTGGCGAGGATCGCAGTTATTCCTAAAGTTTTGCATAATGCTGTCAAGTTATAGTAGGGCATTATAATTTTCTTTTGCATTCTTGTTTGATAACATCTGGGGTCTAGATAGATTTTTGGCTGGTTTTCTACATTGATTTTTGTATTTGGCACCTTTAAAATTTTGTTTATCCATTTATAGGAAATCATGAAGCTATGAAAAACTGAAATTTCTGCAATCCAGATAACGAATAAGCATGTCCATTCCAATCTACTATTAAAAAGGGAACGCCTTGGTATTGTGATAACATTTTTAAACTCAAGATTGACTAATGTAGCTCTAGGTCCCTGTACTTTAAAAGGCAGTAGAATCTAACTAAAAGCAGTGGGCAACAAAGTAAGACAATTTGAATTTAGATTCATTTTTTATTAAGATTATACACAAAACTGTTAAAGTACTAGCCGACAAAAACGCTTTGTTGTGAAAATATTTATTCTTCTTGTGAGGTATCATATGACTTGCTTCTGCTGTTTGTGTGTTTTTTGCCAAAATTCTTAAATCAAAAAAGTTTACTTTTTTAAAAACGTTTCAAATTCCTTGTGTAAAGAAAGCAATAACACTTACATAAATACAGTCACACTGGAACCTCTTCTTCAGATTCATAAGCACAGAGCTTTCGCACACTTCTCTAAGAACATGAAACACCCATGTCAAAACTATGCACAGTTATACTGTTGTAATGGGGTTGTATATATTAAGCACCTCGGAAAGGTGATGGTGAGAAGGGTTAATTTAAAGAAAGTATTGTATTAATTAACGATCAACAGAGGGCAAACAAACAAGAACTCACTCTGAAGGGAGGACAAGATAACACAGACTAACGAGGGGGGAAAAAACTATACAGATGGTAACAGAACTAACTAGTAAACACAAAGATGAAAAAATTAATAATAATAATAATAATAAATAAAAAACTAAGGAGGGGAATGTGCAGGTACAAATGAGCGAAAAACAAATATAAAACAAAGGGGCAAAAACCCAACTAACAAGGGCAAACAGAAAACCAGACAGGATAAATCATTAACAATACAGAGAATAATAAAGACAAAACAAAGAATCAAACATGACTTAGTGAAGTGAACAGACAGACAGGTAAATAATAACTCCAAACAGAAAAACCAAGACAGGTTTCAGGCCGAACAACAGGCCGACCTGGCCTGGAACTAGGTTTAAATAAACAGGGAAACAGGTGAAAAACTCAAGACTAACAGAGGAAAAAAGCAACCAAAAAGACAAACAGGAAAGGGAACTAAGGTCTTACAAAATAAAAGTACAAGACAGGAAACAAGAAATAAAACAGCCAAATATCCAGAATAATCTAGAGGTTCTGTGTGTGTGTTTGTGTGCGTATGTCTGAGCTTACTCCAGCTGGGACAGGTCATCCACCTCATCCACAACCCTTATGCTACTAGGCATCCCCACCTGAGATATCAACAGATACAGGGACACAAGTCAAAATAAAACATCCACCACACTGATAAACTGCAGTTTCATTGCAGCATGCTGCATTGTGTTGGTGGCTCTGATGTATCTATCCAGAAGACAAAATAAATAAACAATCAGAAAAGCCTTTTGTTTCATTTATAGCTACTCTTCACAGCTACTATTTGCAGTAGCTATGCTCAGGTATAAACAATGAAAACTAACTAAAATTCTGACACTGAACAATGTACTCACTTCTCTGAATGTTTTCTCTATAGGATTAAAATTGTTTATAAAAACTTTAAATTAGAGAATAAGACATTGTAAAATGGGAAATACTGACACTCGACAGTGCTAGAAAACTGTAGTAATCTAGACGTGCCAGCAATGAAGGCAGTACTGCTAACTGCAGTGCCAAAGCAACACTCAATCTACGTATCTGGTAAACTGCTGGCCAAATTAAAAACAAAGAAAAGAATTCTTCAAATCTAGTGCTACAGTATAATCAAGTCAAAACCAGTCTCCCCTTTCTTGGGTCTACTTCTGGGGTTTTTCCACTGGAGGAACTTACTGACATTCAACACAAGGCATTTCCATCGTGTCTGGTTCTGCTTAATTTTCACTGCACCAATCACGCTACTAAGTATAAGTTCCAGGTATTTATAGGCTTTGCTAGTGGTAGATACATCATCATGTGACAACATGTTGGAAGAGACAAAACACAATTTCTTACTGCATTTATCACTTAGGAAAAATCTCATGAAATCTCTTGTGCACATTCTTAGTTCCTAAAAAGACAAACTAAGACTATAGAGAAGTGTAGAAAGCAATGCACAAAAGAGTATTAATACCAGTGTGCTGACTAATTGACTCTCCAGCATCTCCTGTGTGGGGTCCTCTAATTCCCAGGGGTCCCTGGCATTCTGAATAGGAATGTTCCTGGCCTGGCCCCCATCATCATTGACTGTCCATTTTGTGAGTTTCTCTACAGTCTGATGGGGCAGCAGGTTCCTGGTTTGGAGCCAGTCCTTAGCCACAGACACCAAAGATAGGTGACTGGTCTTAAAGAATCATTAATAAGGGTGCCACACATTAAAGACTAAAACTAAAAATAAAATACCTACCTGAGGATCTCCACTCATCAGTGGGTTTCCAGCATATAAACCACCCTCACCCATCAGCTGTGCCACTTCTCTGTCTGTGTCTTCTTCATACAAGGACCAGACACCTGACATCACTGTATTTGCCTCTCCATTTGGAAAGGGCTGTGTGCTAGATCTGGGAATCTCAGCTGCATCTGACCTTTCTACCCAATTCAGTCCACCACCTACCATTCCTCCTGACAAGGACATTTTGGTCATGTTGATCTGAGAGGGATACAGTTTCCCTTTTTCAGCATGTAGCACATTGACTTCATTTTTATTATCAAGGGTGTTTCTCCTGTCTTTGTCCTTAGTGTTGGATGATTCTTTTGGACCAAAGGACACAGGCACAGTCTTTGCAACATCTCCATATGTTTTTAAACCTTCCAGCAAAGGCTTTTTGATGGACTTTAAAATGTTGAGATCTGATGTTACAGAGAGTACAAGCCTAGCACCTGGTTTTAGAGGTGTGCACTCTGAGGTAGAGAACTCTTCTGGGGATCCAGTGGTTCTTAACGGAGTAGAAGAACCAGAAGCCTCCTGTGACAGTGTCTTTATCTGTCTGTCATTGATGTTTTTGTTCATCCTGGGGAGTACCACAGCATATTTCGCCTCTATTTCTCCATCAACCTCCCCTGAGGTTAACTGGAGGTTTACTTTTTCTTCAGCCATTTTATCCTTAGAGAAACTCATCTTTTTCCTACTTGTAAGGCTTTTTTTACTGATAGCTCTCATGACCATTCTGTGATTGAGGATATTGCTCTTGGATTTTCTTGTGCCTTGTTTATTTTCTATGGACTGAAGGGAGAGCCATTTAGAAAAGCTAATGGCTTTAGACCAAGCCGAAAGCTTTTTTCTTATGTTTAACCGATTTGGCATTTTTTTCTGTATCCAACTAGACACTTGGCGAAGAGTTGTCATACCTTTTCTTTGTGCTATCAAATGCTCTTTGGGTTTGATAGACCCTACTACAATGACCTTACTCACTGATGTGTCCTCATCAAGCTTTGCTAACTTCAACCTATTTGCTTTGCCCTCAAGAGATGCATTCTTGTCCTTCTCTAAAAGCAAACTCTGTGGGTGCCCTTTCGCAAAACTGTAAGTGTCCTGCTGCACCCCAGGCTCCAGGATGGCTTTGAAGTTTTTACCTTTTGCTTTGAGAAGCATTATTTGGTTTTGGCCTTCAATTGCTGTGGACAATGTTAATTCCATCACCTCCTCTTCTATATCTTTGTAAACATCACCAGGAGCATCTTTGTTGTTGCTGTTTTTTGTTTTTATTTTTAACTGAGTCTTAGCTTTTGCTGCGCCATCTGCCTGTTTAAGAGAAAGACCTTTTAGTGGTTGAATCTCCTCTGTTACAGAACTAGGTTTGTCCTCTTTCTGTGGTTTCTTGTTCCTTTTTCCTTCCTCCGCTTTTTGTTCAGTTTCTTCTTCAAACCTTTCCTTTTCTGCTTTGGCCATCTTTTTTTCTGTCTTCTCAGCCTGCACATCTGTATTTATTTTTTTAAACATCTTGAAATTCAGCTTTTCTGCAGGCTTTGAGTGACGTGGAGTCTGTCTGTAATGTCTGTACACTTTATTAGTTGTTGTCTTCTGCTTACTGTCTTCAATCCCATCGCTGACAATAGCCTCAGATGCTTCAACTTCTTGTTTGTTTTCATCATCTTCTGTAGCAGATGTGACTGATTCATCCTCAGAGTTACTTCTGGATTTGGCTTCCTTTGTAGACTCTTTCTCTAAATACTTTGCTGTATGCTCTGTATCTTTCTGAGAATCCGATTCCTTAGCCTGCTCCTCACTGTTCTGCTCACTCTCCTGAGACTCAGCTGGCTCTTCATTACGGCCCTGGTGTTCATCCTTTTCATTGTCACTAGATTCCACTTCAGTCACCTCCACTGAGCTTCCTGTATCACTCTCTGATTCCACTATCTCACATTTTGTCTCTTTATTGCTCCTTTTGTTTTGAGAATTGTTGGGGAGCTTGTTGTTGACTCTCTCTGGTTTTAGAGTGAATACTTTTGGTGGAGGCTTGAGTTTGGGAGGCTTGTTTATGCCCCCTGTAATCTCTTTGTCACGTGGAGCTTTTGGTATGCCATTTGCTTTATTCATTTTATTGTGCTTCATTTCTGGAGATTGTGAATTCTCTTTCGCTTTTTGTTTCCTGTTAAGAACCTTAGAGGGAGCCTGGGAAGCCTTAGAACCCTTCTTTCTTACAATTTTCTGTTGGCTTCCATTACTGGCTGTCTTAGGTTTTGTCCTTTTCCTTATAGCATTTTCTTTACCTTGGGACTTGACTGGGGACATGGCAGTAAATTCTTCAGAGCTGAAATACCTTACAGAATAATTAATTAAAAATAAACTTTTGTAATTTGAGAGCTTATTGGCAATGTATGCAAATGAAAGCAACAAATGTAGATTTTAGTCTTCAGGCATTGGAAATTTTAAATCGTTTAACAAGACGTGTTAGCCACTCAATAAAACTGTCACCTAAGAGTTTTAGCTAAAGTAACATGTTAAATTCAGTGAAGCCATATTATAAATTCAGACAATTGCTCTGAAGCTAGACAACCTGTATAAACTGAACACTGACTGGAGTTTCTATGTACAAGTCATGGTTAGACTAAGTCTTACATCTTCATCAATAAGTTAATAATAAATCAATATAGATAAACAAATCAGAAATTGCAACAAAGTAAAATTTAGGTTATTCAGACTTTTTCCTGATAAATAATGTTTCCTCTGTTCCATTGCAACAGCACACAACAGTGTTATCTTCAGGTTCTATCTAATCTATCTATCTATCTATCTATCTATTTATCTATCTAATCTTATCTAAATAGCAATAAAATGCTGTCTTTAGAGCTACCTAAATGTGCACCCCAGTGGGGAGTGGTAAGAGCTCATTTCAAAATAGCTTACCAGGATTCTCAGGTGAATCTCAGGTGAAACCCAGGCATGGCTGGGGGGCTGCAGAGTCTTCATGTGCAGGTATCAATGATACAAACATCCACTCTTGCTTGGGAGGAGGACTGATGGGGAGTTACGAAGTCACAGCTACAAATGTTACATATATCGAACTAAAAAGTGCGTGTGATTCATAGATACACACGATACAACTATTGACAAAAGTTGAGCTGGCATTCACAGACATGCAAAAACATCAAGTGCCTTTTGAATAATTCAGCTGTAACTGCGAGGTCATAGAGCTCTGCTTGCATTCATTTGGCCAGCTGGTGAATGCTTGGGAGGAAAGGTGAGAGGTGCTGTTTGGAGTGATCAACAAAAGACGCTGATCGAGGAGACAGGGCGAGTAAGAGACAAGAGACACAGAGACTTTATTACTTAGATTTTTAACAAGGGAGAGAATATTCTGTTAGTCTACAGTAGAATTCTAGATGGGCTTTATTTCCTTGTCAATTTGTGATGTAATTGTTTGGACCATGGCATATTTGTTTCAGCATTTTCCAAGCCTTACAATTTGATATCAGGTAACCCACATGTTTAGTAAGAAAAAATACTGTAACTGAATGACTTCAGTTATTTCTTGTTACCCAGGTGTGTCTTGTGACAAGAGTGCATTTGTTATTAAAAATGAACAAAATTAACATGAAGATGAAGATGGGATGAAAGCAAGCCATTTGATTCTGAGAAAAGACAGAATACTAATCAAAGGCATAAGCACATTTACCATTTGATGTCACTGGCATCAAGTAGTAAATGGTAAATCGTCTGCCCTTATATAGTGTCAATCTACCTATTGACACTCAAAGCACTTTACACTGCTTCTTATTCACCCATTCGCAATCACAATCACATACACACTCATACACCTATGGGGGAGCTGCTATGCAACAGGCCAATGCTCACCAGGAGCAACTAAGTTGGGTTTTAGTGTCTTGCTCAAGGACATGTGTCCAGAGGGGACCACTGAGGATTGAACCAACAACTGCGAGATTGGTGGATTGTTTCCTGTGCCCAGGTCACCCCTTAGTCTTATATAGCGTTTTTCTACCTATTGGTACTCAAAGCGCTTTACACTGCTTCTCATTCACCCATTAACACCCACACCCACACACCAATGGGAGAGCTGCTATACAGTGAACAACTAAGTGAACAACTAAGTCGGTGTTCAGTGACCGGAGACCTCGAGGATCGAACCAACAAACTTTAGATTGGTGAAAGGCTGCTTTACCGCCTGCACAGTTGCCCATCACCCACTAACTCCACAAAGCCAGGAAGAGACTATCACAATCCACCATTTAAAGAAGACTTCATGAGGCGAAAAACAGAGGCCATGCTACAAGATTCTCATTAGCTCTTCCTGCTTACTCATTAGCAGTAGGAATCTGTAAGTCAGATTAGAATTTGCATAAAAGATTTCTGAAAACAAATTTTATGGACTGGTGTGACCAAGATGAACTGCTACCAAAGTGATGGAAAGGCCAAAACTTAAGAAAGGATTTATAAATGATCTAAGCAATACAAGTTCATCTGTGAAGTACGTTGGTGGTAGTGGTATCTCAGAAATATGCTGTCCAACTATATTGTTACTCTAGATAGCATAAGTCTGGCCTCCAGTACTACTGCAAGGAACCTTGGAGTTTTCTCACATAACATAAAACAAATCTTAAGAAAAGCCTTCTTTCACCTACGGAATATTGCTAAAATTAGGAGCATCCTGTCTCAAAGTGCCAAAACACTAGTCAATGCATTTGTTACTTCTAGGTTGGACTACTGTGATTCCCTACTTTCAGGATGCCCCAGTAACTCCCTAAAGAGCCTGCAAATAATCCAAAATGCTTCAGCAAGAGTGCTGACTGGAACTAGCAAGAGAGATTATATTTATATACACCTTTACTAGCTTCTCTCCATTAGTTTCCCATTAAGTCTAGAATAGAATTTAAAACCCTGCTTCTTACATATAAAGCTCTGAATGGTCAGCCTCCATCATATATAGAAGACCTCATAGCACCATATCATCCCAGTAGACCACTTCGATCTCAGAATTGCAGGCCTACTCGTGGTTCCCAGAATTTCCAAAGGTAGAATGGAAGGCACAGCTTTTAGCTGTCAACCTCCTCTCCTGTTGAACCAGTTCCCAGTTTAGATTCGGTTAGCAGACACCCGCCCTACTTTTATCTCTAGGCTTAAAACTTTCCTCTTTAACAAAGCTTATAGTTAGTTAAAGTAATGCTGCTATAGGCTTAGACTGCTGGGGGACCCCACTCCCCGATGATCTGAGCTCCTTTCCTCCTCTTGGGAGGGGCTCTCCTTTCGTCTCACCCCACAATTGTCACCACTGTATGACACTCACTCTGTCTGTTTTCTGCTGTAGTTTTCCTTCTCCTTCTCTGTCCCCCTCTCTCTGTCCCTTTCTACAGATGTCCCCAGCTTTGGAGCAGTGTGTTTTCCAGTGTGCAGCTACTGGTCCTACCAACCTGCCCAATGTTTGGTGGTTGCTTTTGTTGCTTATTTCTTATCTCTCTTCACTTTCCACTCACCCCAATCGACTAAGGCAGATGGCCGCCCACCCTGAGCCTCTGCTGGAGGTCTCTTCCGCTACAGGGAGTTTTTCCTCTCCCTTGTTGCCTAGCGCTTGCTGAAGGGGGAATTTTTGGGTTTTGTCTATACATCTTAATAGTCTTAACTTTATAAAGCGCCTTGAGAGGACTTTGTTGTGAATTGGCGCTGTATAAATAAAGTTGAACTGATGTCTTCTGCTTGATATGAATATGAATGTTGATATGAATGTCTGCTTCTAACTGATGATATAACTCATGAAGATAGCATCAGAATAAATTTCTCACAACCAATTCTGAGTCATCATGCAGCAAGATCAAAGATCAACAGCTTTCGGCTTGTCCCTTCAAGGGTCGCCACAGCGGAACATGTTCTGCACATTGATATGGCATGAGTTTTTACACCACATGCCCTTCCTGCCATAATCCTCCCATTTTATCTGGGCTCAGGGCCAGCACTGAGGTGACCGGGAAACAATGTGAAAGTGTCTTTTCTGCTACTTTCTGAATGCACCATAACCAAATGACGACAATTACATACAAAAAATAAGAATAACACAGCAAAGGAAACAAAACTTGTATCAACAACTATACAATTATAGGCGAATGTTAGCAGTTCTCTTTCATAATGTTTACAAAAACTTCTAGACTTTTCAAAATATTTTATTATTGGGCTGTTTCCTAATTCTAAAAATATTAGGCATATGTAGGCATAACAACTTTAAGCTTTATCCAAACAACCCACCAGCACTTTGTAGCTTATCCAACATCTTCAGGTGACAAATTACTAACTCATTTTGCAGGGTCATCCACAGAGCTGTGGCTTTTTTCTGGCCCAGACTCAACCAGGTTCACAGAGAGCACAGGTTGCAAGAAAGCTATTGTGGATGAAGGCAATTAGTGGACAAAGCACAAAGCATTATCCCTTATTCTAAGGGATAATGAAACTCTAGCCTGTGCATGTATGACAACTGATGCCTTCTTTATTCACTTCACCTCTGACACCCTTCTTGTTTGTTCTGGTGATGGAAAAGCTGACAGATGAGGTTATACAGGAATTTCCATGGACTATAATGTTTGCAGAGGACATTGTGATCTGCAGCGAGAGCAGAGAGCAGGTGGAGAATATCTTAGAGAGGTGGAGGTATAATCGGGAAAGCAGAGGAATGAAGGTTAGCTGCAGCAAGACAGAATATGTGTGTAAATGAGAGGGACCAAGGTGGAACAGTGAGGTTAGAGGGAACAGACAATTTAAAAATTGTCCATAAATATATCTATTTATGGAACCGGATAAAAAAATCAGTTAATCAAGCTTCAAGCATGCCTATAAGACATAAAGGCTTGGATGTCACACAAATTTTTACATCTAAACTCAGACAAAACTGAATCTCAGCTATCCAACCATATTGATACTCTAGATGGCATAACTCTGGCCTCCCTTACTATTGCAAGGAATCTTGGAGTTATTTTTTTTTACCAGGATTTGCCCTCATTTCACATATAAAACACCTACGGAACATTGCCAAAATGAGAAAGCATCCTGTCTCAAAGTTATTTAATACCCTCCTTTTTACGTACGCTAAATGGTCAGGCTCCATCATATATAAAAAACCACATAATTCCATATCATCCCAGTGGACCACTTTGATCTCAGAATGCAGGGCTACTTGTGGTTCCCAGAATTTCCAATGGTAGAATGGGAGGCACAGCCTTTAGCTATCAAGCTCCTCTCCTGTGAATCCAGTTCCCAGTTCAGATTCGGGAAGGAGAAACTCTCTCTACTTTTAGGTCTAGGCTTAAAACCTCTCTTTGATAGAGTTTATAGTTATTTATAGTCATGCTGCTATAGGCTTAGACTGCTGGGGGACCCACCCCCCGATGCACTGAGCTCCTTTCCCCCTCTTAACCCTTTTTCCTCTCCTCTCACCCCACAATTTTCACCACTGTATGTCATTGACATTGTATGTTTTCACCAAAGGTGCCTCCTTTAAAACGGAGTTTTCCTCTCCACTGTTTCCTAGGGCTTACTTAAGGGGGAATTGTTGTTTTTTCTCTATACATCTTTAGTCTTGACTTTATTCTGTAAAGTTTATGAAAGTTGAATTGAATTGTTTCTAAACATAGATTGATGATATCTAATACAAACATGTCTATTATGGGTAAAGCTTCCTTGAGCTGTCTAGTTGGAATAGGGTCTAGTGGACAGGTTTTTTGTTTAGATGAGGTAATAGTTGAAGTTAGCTCAGCGAGATTTATATGTAAAAAGCAGTCTAATAGGGATTGGGGCCCTATCGATGTTTCTAACTGTTGTACATGAAGATCTATGTGTAATATTTTGGGAAAGGATATGGTGAATTCTCTCTCCAACTGCTACAATTTTATTCATAAAGAAAGACACAAAGTCATTGCTGCTCAGGGTTAATGGAATACTAGGCTCAACAGAGCTATGGCTAAGCCAGAGTTGAAAAGAAACTAGGAGTCGTTATTAATCATTAAAAAAAATATGCTGTTCTGGCATCACAGAGGGCTTTTTTGTACATTTTAAACAGTTTTTCCTGGCTAAATGAGATTATAAATATAAATTTGTTCGTGCTGCCTTTTTAACTGTGGCACAGGGGCGACTGTGGCACAGGAAGGTAGAGCGGTTGTCCACCAATCTCACAGTTGTTGGTTCAATCCCCGGCTCCTTTGGTCACATGTCGATGTTTCCTTGAGCAAGACACTGAACCCCAACTTAGTTGCTCCCAGTGAGTGTTGGCCAGCTGCATAGCAGCTCCCCCATCAATGTATGAATGTGTGTGTGATTGTGAGTGTGAATGGGTGAATAAGAAGCAGTGTAAAGTGCTTTGAGTGCCAATAGGTAGAAAAGCGCTATATAAGTGCAGAACATTTACCATTTAACATTGCGAGTTTGTGAACTATACCATTTAGGTTGCCTCTTCTGGTCTAATACCTTCTGTTTCAGAGGGGCAATACTATCAAATATTGAATCTAGTGAGGCTGCAGAATTATCAATGAAATAATCAACTTGTGCAGGAGTTAAGGCGCTACTCTCCATTGTATTGACATATGGTGAAGCAAATGATGAATCGTTTTTTGATTTTTTTTTGTTTACAGCATTTTCACTTAAGCACTTGCTGTAGTGGAATTTTTTTCTAGCTGGTTTATAGTCTATTATTGTAAATTCAAATGTTATTATAAAATGGTCAGACAGAAAAGAATGATGAGGAAATACTGTTAAATTATCACTTTCAATGCCATATGTAACAACAAGGTCTAGGGGTGTGACTAAAACAGTGATTGGGTTTATTTATATTTTGGGAAAAATCAATTTAATCTAATAATGAATTTAGCAGTGATGAGGCAGTTACTGTCAGCATTTACGTGAATGTTAAAGTCACCCACTATGATGACTTTACACTAACCACTAAATCGGTTTGAAAATTGGAAAATTAAAGTAAACTCTGAATAAAGGGTTGGAGGACAGTACACAATAACAAATACAAGTGGGTTTTGAGTTTTCCAGTTTTCCTGTGAAAGGGTCCCAAATGAGTTATAACTATGTTTAGGTCTAGGGTTTATTGTTAAGCTTGAGTGGAAGATTGCAGCTATTCCTGCACTTATTTAGACTTAAATATTCTTCTTGTTGCAACCAAACTTCAGTAAGATAAAACTAAATCAAATTCTTGATTATTTTTATTAAGTCATTAATAGAGATTTAGAAGAGAGAGATCTGATATTTAATAATCCACATTTAATTGTTTTGTGTTTTTGTTCTGTAAGAGGAGTAGTCTTAATCATGATAACCTCATAAAAGCTATCATGATCAAGGTCTCTTTGTCTGGTCGTTTTTTTTGGTTTATGTAATGTAGTTGGTCGGGGAACAGACACAGCGTTTTTAAGTTTGGGGGAGTTTACGGTTGTAAGGACACTGCAGAGAGGCATTCAGGACTGGATCCCTGCATCCTAGGTTCAACTCTGGATTCTCATACTTTTTGTTTAATAAAACCAGCTTTATCTTTAGATAAGAGGATGGATGGATGCCATCTATTCTAAATCAGCCTAAGTTTTCCCCAAAACGTTTCCAGTTATCTATGTAGCCCATATCATTTGCTGGACACCACCTAGACGAATGAATGAATGAATGACGACATGCCGCTGTGCATGTCATCACTGGTCAGATTTGGCAGGGGTCCAGAGAGAACTACGGAGTCACTACGGAGAACTACGAACCGTCACCCAGGTGGACTGGCTTCCCAGCTGCTCGGGAACTGCTGGGGGACAGCTAACAGGGGCTTACGCTAGGTCGGCCCACACCAGCTACTGGGGCCTGACTAGCTGGAATTTATTTTATGGTGTTGAGCCTCGCCTCCAAAGATGCAAAAATCTAATACCTATTAGAGATAACATTATCACTAAAAGAAGCAGAGGAAAAACTTAAAAAGAGAGAGAAGGAGAGACAGAGAAGCCATTGATAACAGCTAAGCTAGAGGCGCTAAGATAGGTTAAATTAGTTAACGTTAGGTAGTTACTTTTTAGAAGAGTGGCTGTAAAGTGGGTATTCGTGTAATACAAGCATATGTCACAATTCAAATAGTAACTCCTGTGTAGAGAAATAAGCAATTCTAAGTAAAATAAGAGCTACAATTATTTTCTGCAGAAGCCGGAAGTGACACAATACACTTACCGCAGGAGGTGTACATTTCCACTCTAAACTGAAGCGATAAAAAGCATGTTGAAAATTGGTAATTCTTTGTAACCTAGTGCAGAGGTGACTGCAATAACTAAATAAAAACAGACTTTCTTTCTTGGGGAAAATGTGAAATATTTATTCATAAGAAACTGTAGTGTGACATACATACATACAGACACGCACACACACACACACACACACACAAAACTAGAGTTCTCATAATCGGTTCACTACAAAAATATATTACAGATTGTTGCTAAAATACCCAGCATTCTTAGACACCGTACCAAAATATTTCCTTGTACGTTCTAAATAGCAGCCAACCCCAGTTACAAAAGGCCCACAGCTACAGAGTCACATATAGATACTGTATACATTAACTACAATGGCTTACAATTACATTCCTAAATAACATTCATTGCTGGCATAAAAATTGTATAAAAAAAAAGGAATCTGTGAAAACCAAACCTCATTGAAACATGGACCCTCCCCACCCCAGCATCACAAGCTCTGCAGTAGTGGAAAGAACTAGGTTAGCCGTATACAGTGGTAAAATACAGTTTTTAATATTAGCACTACTTTAGTATATCATGGGTATAATTATGTCTATAATACAAACATCAGTGTGATTCTGAAAACAACTTTTTATCCTTTTTTTCCTTCTGTTGGGGCATCACTGAAAACACTTTCAATGGGACAGTCAAAATATGAGGTAGTAGGACAGTTTTTTTTTTTTAAATGAATACATAACTATGACTCTGGTTCGCAATTACAAGATTCTGGATAAATGTTAAGACATTTGAATAATATTGAACCTGTTTAAGTGGTTTGATTAAAATACATAAAGTCAAAATTTGTGACGCTAAATGTGCTCTATTGGAGTGAGATCTGGTGACATTTGAGTAGATCTTTTAGTTATATTATTTTAACTTTGTGACATGGTGCATTGTCCTGGTGGAAGTAGCCATCTGGAGATGGATTCCCACTATCAGAATGTCACAAATGATAAAATTTTACTTTAAAAACAAACTCTAAAATGAGGTACAGACTCAAATGTGTGACTGAAAATTATGACTAATTATTAAAAATTGCACTATGAAATTTTTAAGATACTGAATAAAAAAAAGACAATATTATCAATAATATGAATAACAAATAATTAATATCTTAAGTATTGATTATTTTGTCAATCATGAATATTATAACAAGTCTACTTTTACCATAGTACTCCATAACCTGATTTAGTAGCTCAAAAAAAAAAAAAAAAATACTTTGTCTTAAAATATTTTACAAATTAATATCCCACAGGTTTAAAATAATTAATATTTATTTTAGATATTTCTCTATATTATGTTCCAGGTTTAGTTAAGCATGTTGTTTTCTGATGTAATCTCATAATTTTAAGTCACCATAACTGATTTTTGTATTTTTTTTGCTGGCAAAAATTTGCTTCCATGGTGGAAATATTTTCAAGGATTCATAATTTATTTAAAAAAGGGCACAAATCACATAAAATTCAGCTACAAATTTTTTTTTATCTTCATTATTTCAAATCAACCCACCCCTCCCTCAATTCCTTTCAGAAGAAAGTCTTTGTGGAAAGATACCTATTTAAGCACAGCATAAAATTGCAACTGCCACAAGGCTGGATGATTATATTACTGTTCAAGCTTCAAAGAGTAGCATTTATGGCAGACTTGAGATGCTGGTATTGATGAACTGTTTTGTGGCATTGGTCACAGGTCAGACATTTGCTTAATGGTTGTGGTCATGCTGTGATGATTTGTGTACAGTGTGTGGTCTTAAGGCACAGGTGGTGTTTCTCCCTTCAGACTCAGCCTACACAGTCTGTGGGGCTGAGACTACTGCCAAGAGCCATGTGGTCTTCTGGTGTCTCTCTGCAAGGGGCAACGGTGGGCTGCAAGTCAGTGTGAAGGTCAGCCATTAAAGCAAAGGGTCAAGGGTCAGTAGTGTGTGTGTGTCAGCTGAGCATGAGGCGACTGCTTCTGTTGGACAGCAGTATGCTTCAGACGCATCTAGACAGTTCTCTCTGAGGAGACAACACAAACTGACATTACTGTCTTAAGATTTCCAAAAATGTTAATCACAAATCCCTTAGTGCTTTCCAGGTCTCACCCTCCATGGCGGAGCAATCTTCCTCAAGCTACAGCGCTCTTCACATTATTCTCCAGGAATGACCTGTGGCAACACACAACAGCTACCATTAATGATGCTGTAATTTCAATTTTTGGACAGAAATGTATTGTTTACATTAAAATCTGTCTTACAATCAAAAGTCTGTTAACCAATTCAATTAAATGCTAATCGAATAAGGTATCGCTTTCATGACCATGCATCAGCAGTACATATAGATATAGTTTGTGTTTGTGCAATTAATGCCAGACTGCTAGAAATAAACACACACCTCCTCGCATATCAGAACTCTGCATTTGCCCATTCTGCAAGAAACTTTAAATCAAACTGTTGTTGCAGAGCTTAATGAGTGATATTGGCAACGGCTTAACCTTTGTGTGTTGGTATTCACCAGCCACTTCATGGAGTACAGTTGCTAGTAAATGGTAATGGTCTGCACTTATATAATGCTTTTCTGTCCATTGGCACTCAAAGCACTTTACACTGCTTCTTATTCACCTGTTGGAACATACAACCACACACATACCGATGGGGGAGCTGCTTCCAGCAGGATAATGCACCATGTCACAAAGTTAAAATAATATAACTGGTTTTGTTAACAATATGTTCAACCAGATCTCAGTCGAGTAGAGCAACTTTGGGATGTAGTGGCACAGGAGATTTCACATCATGGATGTGCAGCAACTACATGATGCTATCATGACAATATGGACCAGGGAATATTTTCAGCACTTTATTGAAACTATGCCATAGAGGATTAAGGCATTTCTGGGGGCTGGGGGGGTCTAACCCACGGTGGCGCAGGAAGGTAAAGCAGTTGTAAACCAATCTCGCAGTTGTTGGTTTGATCTGGCCAACACTTACCTGGAGCAACTAAATTAGGGTTTGGTGTCTTGCACAAGGTAACTTTGACATGTGACCAGAGGAGCCGGGGATTGAACCAACAACTGCAAGATTGGTAGATAACCGCTTTACCTTCCTGCGCCACAATGGGTTGGCCTTTTTCTCTGACTGTGATTTTCCTCTGACCTATGGCATCAACAAGCCAATTTCACCCTGAGAACGGCTGCTTACTGGATATTCTATTTTTCATACTAAACCCTAGAGCTGGTTGAACGTGTAGATCCGAGTAGATCAGCAGTATTCAAACCAGCCCATGTCAAATTTTAAAGTCATTTAAATCAACGTTCTTCCCTATTGTTACCCTTTGAATTTTGAGCCGATTGTCTTGGTTTGGGGCTACTGTTGTGCAAGAGGTAGAGCAGTTGTCCGCCAATCCCAGGGTTGTTTGTTCGATCCCTGGCTTCTCCTGTCACATTTCAAAGTGTCTTTAGCCCAAACCTAGTTGCTCCCATTAAGTGTAGGCCAGCTACATAGCAGCTCTCCCTTCGGTATGTGTGTGTGAGTTTGGATAGATGAATGAGAAGCACTGTAATGCGCTTTGAGTACCAATTGGTAGAAAAGTGCTATATAAGTGCAAAACTTTTAACATTTGATGTCTTACGTCTATATGTCTATTTTCATTAAGTTGCTGCTATATAATTGGTTTATTAGATATTTGTGCAAGTAAGCAGTTGAACAAGTGTATGTGATAAAAAACATTACTGTTTGCCAGGGGTCTCAAAACTCAATCGGTGTTGGTCGTTAACGCTGGTAACATTGACTTCATCCAGCTCGAAGTCAAACATGCTCATTTCAAACAGAGTAAGAAGTAGTAATTCTATGAGGGTTATGTGACGTTTCATGGGCGCCTCAATAGTTGTGCAATGTCTCTCTGCTTGCATCAAGGTCCGGCCGATGGCCGCCCCCGGGAGCCTACCTACAGGATTGGTAGGTTCGTTCAGCTTCAGCTTGCACAAAAAAGGAACCTTCCGCATACAACGCACTACGATGCCATTCATATAAAACTCGCCGGATCTTTCAGTTCTGACATCTGCTTTGTAGGTAGGTTTTCAAATGCTCTACATAAGCTGCTAACTGTTTCAAGACCTCCCCTCTACATAGCTACCAGACTTATGGACCAGCAATGCAGATTAGAAACTGTTAAATTATCTGTCAATATTTTGTTCTTCACTTTTACAAGTAGATAATGTAAGGATGACTTAGGCTAACAATAAATAAGTAAAAAGTAAAAAAAACAAAAAACACACACAAAAACAAAAAAACTAAATTGTTATTAACGTTTATGTATTTTCACAAAGCCCGGCACCCAGGCTGAATGGCTGATACTTACGTCTGGTCTGATTCTAGTGACTTCTGAATCTCCTGAAGTACTTCTGCAAAAAACAAAACAAAAAATAAACAAACAAACAAAAACAAACAAAAAAAAACTCTAAATAACCAATGATCTTAACATCCCACACAAAAGTTCAGTCAAATGAGGACACAGCTTGCTAGGGTCAAAGTGGACCAGTCATGCAATGTGATATTTGATTAACAGTGCTGTGCTATAGTCCAGATTCCCAACCTGCTCATTTGGGTATGTCTGATAACAAATTGAGCGGAAAGCTGACATACCAGTTAGGAGGAGTAATTACATCCAAGGTCAGACTTTAGGTATACAAAACAAACTGTAGAAGAGGTGTCTATGTCACGTGTTTAATACATTTTCTTCTTCATCTCTCACTATATTGAGTACTCACTCTCGTCATTCAGCAAAGCATGCTCCATAACACGTCTAGCTGCACTTTCTGAAACAAATCGGCAACAGGCAAAGACAGGGTCAACACAGTCAGCTAGAAAAAAAAGGTGTGTGTGTGCATGTGTAAAAAAAACAGACAACACACACACGAGCTACAAAACGTCTCGCATATAAATAAATTTGGATAAGTGGCATTCTTTCGGAGATAGATGCACGTTTAGGTATAATGATGTGTTTTCAGTCATTGGTGGCATGAAAGGCATTTTACCTGCATCCTCACTCTCTTGTCGGGCATTCCTAGAGAGACAGAAAAGATAAATATCCAAATGCCATATCCAGAATGCAGAAGGCTTTGCAGGATAAAATGAAGACGTGTGTATACCTTTGAGCTCTATTATCTGGCTGTGGTCTGTGCAGGGTGGAGGTGCCTGAACGAAGAGGGACATCCACCAGACAACGAGGCTCTACTACATTACGTGTAGATAGAGAGAACCGTTCAAACTCTGATGGAGACATAAGGTAGAAGCCTATGGGAAGACGACAACAAGAGAGGAAGTTTTTAAGAGGTGCATTTAACACAGAACTAACATTAAGCTACAAAACATTAAGGTTCTAATGTGGAGGCATTGTATTATTTTTCTTGATACACTTAATCTTGCTATTTTCTGCAGAAACCACATGTACAGTAGATAAACCTGCAAATTTCCTGTGTTATGAGGACCCCAACATAATAAACCGGTTTTGTATTGCCATCTTATTGTATAAAAAGACTGTACATCCATCAGCCATTACCACTGCTAGTCCTAATAAAGTCATGGGAGACAATATTCAGCATTCTCTGAGCAGTCTGTAGCTACTGTCCACAGCCCCATACAAAGCAAAATGTGACACTGTGTGCAGAGATGGTAAATGTAAAAAACCCAAAACTCAAGTTAAAGTATGGGGCTAACAAATTCTCCACTACAAGTACCACTTAAAATCTTTTACTCAAGAAAAGGTGGTAAGATTATCTACATTTTACTTAGAGCCTAATGTTCTAATCATTGAGCCAATAGGCCACACAGGAGTATACTCAGACTTTTTAGGCCAAGGACATTTTGCTCCCTTTCCTTAGAACAGGGGTGCCCAATACGTTGATCGTGATCTACCGGTCGATCGCAAAGGTAGAATGCATAGAATTAACAAAGTAGATGTCAGCCGATCATCCGTCCTCACTATGTAATTTGTCACTTGATTGACGTACAGGGCAGCCAATCTGACATCTGATTTTTTCTGACACATGACTCACCGCGCATGCATAAAACGGCACCAAGTGCTGCGAAACTCTAGCGAGCTAGCGAGATAGCCTCCCGACTATGCATCCTTGGCTGATTCAATTCATTGCAAGTCATTAGAGTAAGGTAATGACAAAAATGTACAGAGTTGTATTGTGCAATATGGGTTCATTTAGTTATGCAAGCTACACATATGTTGTGCATATAAAGAATTCTCAATATATTAATAAATAAATACATGTTTAGTATTTATATAGTAGGTAGATAATTTTGACTTTGTCATTTTATTAGTAGCTCACAAGCCAAAAAATTGTGGGCACCCCTGCCTTTGTGAACCTTCATTCTCTGGTATGGCTGCAATAAAGACTGAGCACAGGGCTCGCTTTCCCATTTAATGAAAGGCAGGCACACCTATCTCAATGATTTAAATTTAGTTTATGTCATGCAAAATTGAATTGGAAAAGAGAACTGAATTTATGCAGGAAAAGTGTTAAACAGATGTTTTGAAAAAGAGGGTAAAGAGCTATCGTACTATGTGTTTTGTGAAAATGTTTTTGTTAGATTGTGAACAGTTAGAATGGGTTCCTTAAAGAAACTGCTCCTCTCTAAGGGGTCCCTGACTTAAAAATCTTTGGAAACTCCTCAAATAAAGGACCGGGGCTTAACGTGTTAGTATTACTTTACCCTGGCCATGCTTTGTGAAAACGCAGGAGGCAATGCCACTGACGTCCTCTCGGCGAATGCAGTTGTACTGAACCTGCATCTTGATTGAAGGCAGTGATACCACATGTACATCTCCCTGATTGGTCAAAACAGTCAGGCCGCTCTCGCCATAGTCCTCTGTGCGACTGCTGCCAAACCAGGCAACGCCCACCCTCCTAACTCTGGAGCCATCTACAGCTGTCAGCTTCAACTTCATCTTAGCACTCACTTTAGGCAGGGTGAAAACCTGAACAGACACGGACATAGTTGATATTAACAAATTTCTCGCAAAATAAAGTGCATCATATAGAGGCAAAGTTAATAGTAAATGCTGATTGTGTGTACGATTCTGACCTTAAACTGTTCCTCAGATATGACTAATAGGTGGTGTGATCCGTGCATGTCAGGTGAGCGAGCTAGGTCATGGGCCACCTCCAGAGGTTCAGGGAGAGGAACACCATGACCGTCCAACACTACAATGCTGACAACAGGAGCCCGGTGCATCAGCTGGATTTCCTTAGCTAGATTCACGTGAGTGACAAAGATGAGACATCAAGACATGAAGACATAAGTGGGAAAAACATTTAAATGGGGGGGGGGGATTTGCTGCAGTATTTAGCAGTATTTGCTACCCTGCTGTGCTGTGACAGGTTCATCTGCTCTGTGCTCTACAGGAGGAAGACGAAGCATGTAGGCAAAGACACAACCACCATTTGTTCCTGCCCAAAGAGAGGGTGTGTTGTGTGAACCTGTGAGAAGATGAAAAGAAGTGAAAAACCTGATGTATGGTAAATGTTGTCTTAGGGGCTTCAGTTATTGCCTGAAGGTGTAACTCACTGTCTAAAAGGAAGGTGTCAGCAAAGTAGAGCGTCCGTACAAGACCAGTGAAAGAGTCATCTGAAGAGCGAGCCTCGATCTTCCTTTGAACAGGAGCCAACTCCATCTCGGCTAGCTCAGCCTCCAGACGAGCGTTTGCATCCTGAAGCTGCTCAGAAAGCAGCAAAGAGTAATGTAGGGGCTGCCTTTTCCACTGTACAGATGTAATCACTCACTTACTAGAACAGCAGTGCAATAAAGAATTGTTGTCTACCTTAGCAGCGTTGTTGACATGATGTTTCCTTAGTGAGACTCTGCTGCGTCTGATTCTCCTAAAGGACTGTCGGAGAGATTTCTTTATACTCTTTACCCTGGAGAGAGCACCCTCCATAGCAAGCTGATCGGTAGGGTTTAGAGTGCATCTACAGAGCAGGAAACAATGTAAAATTAGTTGTTTGAAAAACTTTCCGTCACAACAGATAAAAAAGAAAATGTCTGAAATGTACTTAAAAAGTGACAAATGTTGCAGTCACAGAGGTGAAACATGAATATTGTTTAGTCCATTCTTTAAGGTGTAGGTGTTCCTGAACAGTTTTAGTTGTAATAACTTACAGACACTACATTTACCCTCACAAGACAAGACATGATATAACTAAATAATTTATGTGTTGTGTTGAACAGTCTTTAAATCAAGTATCTGTACCAAGAGCATATTTCACTTTCTACAGCCATAACTGCTAGTGTCAACAGCAGCATTACAGGAAGATTATTAGTATTA
Source organism: Channa argus (assembly GCF_033026475.1). Lineage (NCBI taxonomy): Eukaryota > Metazoa > Chordata > Actinopteri > Anabantiformes > Channidae > Channa > Channa argus. The sequence continues at coordinate 19,578,069 of NC_090216.1, forward strand.
GAGAAGGGATTCTCAACTGTGGTCCTCAGGGATCCCTGCCCTGCTTTTTTTTCCCGGCACTACTCACAGGGTATTACCGGTTTAGTCACTCTGAAACTGGAAGATTCTATCTTAGAGGGGGATGGAATGGGGGAAGATAAAGTAAATAAGTATATTTTAACTTATGATAGACTGAACAAATTTTATCTAGGTAATCAGTAGCAGGTAGGGTTATAGATTGGCAGCCACAGTTGAGAAACAAGTAGGGCAGGGGTCCCTAAGGACCAGGGGTGGGAACCTTAGTACCAATACCTTAGTAGCAGTTATTAACAGTATTTTTTTACTGTGCAAGTGCAAAAACAAATAAACAAATAAATAAAAGGAACAGAGAATTAATTCCTGAAAGTACAAACTTGCATCAATGCTCCAAAAACACAGCTATTTCTTTGTCTCCTTACTTTACGAGGACATTGCTCTTCTGTTGGTAGTCGTACAGGCCAAAACCATGGCTAGTGCCAAAAGCTACAAGCTTCCACTCTGAGTGCAGGGTGAGAGCGGTGACCACGGCAGGAGGCTGGCACTGGACAAGAGCAAAGGGCTGGAAACCTGGAGGAAACAGCACTGGCTCTTCTCGCACATCCAGCCGAGTGTGACCCTAATCAAAACCATTAACAAAAGGGTACAGACAATTTAAGAATCCTGTAAGCTTATTATAACATACTATACCCTATTGTACCTTGCAGAGAATGACAAGTCATCATTAAAACAGCTAACCGATGAGTATTGCGTTTGTGCAGCATACCTTCCAGCGGAATCCCTCTTGGCCCTGCAGCACGTCTACAACTTTGGCCTCAACAGTGTGCTCTGCTGCCTCATCGTTCAACTCCAGCACCAGGATCTACATCGGCAAACACAAATAAACAAACAAAACTAATAGTGAAACTAAATTTCTCTAACACAAAGTGTCATGTAAAAGTCTAAATAAGTTACTTTCCTCTGTGGATTTTTAAAATTCAGACTGTTTTTTTATCACCATAAGTCTTTCCTATCTCTCCCCCTGCACAGTCACTCTGCTTGACTTGTTCATTTTAAAAGTAGCTCACAAGGCACAAGCAGAGAGAAAGTAAAAATCAGAGAGCAGCATTTTCCATCAATATACAGTTAAATTCTGTACACCAGGCTTCCAAATCAAGTTAGAGGTATAGGAGAAATTAGGTTACTCTTGTGCTGCATTTAAATGCCATTCCCCGATTACCAGAGAAAGCTGATTTCTCGAGTACCCTGGTTATCTAAGTCCATGTAAATGCAGTCATTGTGTTGTATAGAATTTAAATAATAAGGGGTTTAAATGAACAATTAAAACCATGGGAGTCAGCACCACATTGACTGTCATATTCTACAATCTTTAACTGAAATATGAGAGAACAGAGGTTTATCAATGTCATGTCCAAAGAAAACTTTTTCGAAAGTAGAAAAAGTGCTTTAGACAATGTGAAAAAAATTAGGGGCAGGGGTGGCCAATACGTCGATCGCGATCTACCGGTCGATTGCAAAGGTAGATGGAATTAACCAAGTAGACGTCAGCCGATCATCTGTCCACACTATGTAATTTCTCACTTGATTCACGTACAGGGCAGCCAATCTAACACCTGATTTTTTTGACACATGGCTCACCGCGATTGCGCATGCATACAACAGCACCAAGTGCTGCATCCCTGGCTGATTCTATTCAGTGCAATTGATCAGAGTAAAGTAATGACAAAACATATTGTGCATATAAAGAATTCTCAATATATTAATAAATACATGTTTTGTATTATTATAGTAGGTAGATCATTTTGACTTGTTCATTTTATAATTAGCTCAAAAGCCAAAAAAGTGTGGGTTCCCCTGCATTAGAGCATTCAAAACAAACATTACACATGGCATTTTACCTGTCCAGCTGTGCCAGCCACAGTCAGATAACCACTGTATTTGCAAAGATGAATCTTCTGAATGCCAAGACGTGGGTCATCACTGTAGGGGTCAAAACATCCAACCTGGACAATAATTAATGAAAAAGAAATCTTTGTACATTAGATATTTAGTATTTCCTAAACTTCCAACAATGTAACCTGATCACAATTTCTATCATTTAAAAACTTTCCCATTTTTTCTGGAATAAAAATTATAATCTCCTACAAAAAACCCCACTATACACACTATACAAATGATGTCAAAAGCTCAGCGGTAGGGCTATGCAATATGGGAAAAAAAAAAAACAATAACACTGCAATATATGCTGCTATATAAAAAAAATTAATTTCACCAAATGACTTCAAAGCTATATTTGGAAAATAAATATCTGGTATGGTTGGGGTGATTCTGAAGGAAGCATCTGCATAGAGAGTAAAACCAACAAACAAACAAACAAACAAACAAAAACACACAAAGATGAAAAAATGTTTTTATATGAAAACAACTCTGCAAGAGAACCTTCTTTCAAGTTCTTTCACGAACTTTATTGCTATGCACAATATCATGTACGTTCAGACTCCACAAGTGCTAGGGAAAAGTCCATTTATGGCAGATAAAATTAAACTGGTTTATATTAATTTCTATTACTTCACACCCTAAAAAGGATGAGTAAGGGACGTACATCAAGCTTACATTCACCTTGTCACAGTGACGCTCCTGTTGATGTTTTTTAAATGCAGAATTATGCTTCTCTGTCGATTAACGTAAATGTCTACGCAGACCTCGACACTGAAGGGGAATATGGGTACCATAGGTCACAGAGGCCCGCAGGGGTCTGACGTGTACACCTCCCAAATCTTGACAAAGTGTTGTGCAGAGATGTGCAGTGACAAGCTGATTGGTTAACGTCATAGGGTCGAGAGACAGGATTAAAAGGGAAAGGAAACAAAATTAGCTAAAGTTAGCTTAATGAAAAATGTGCCAGGTGTGCTACGGGAAGATCAATATATGACGGAGGTCGGTTGACTGTCATTTGGCAAAGGCACAGGAATTTAATGGTGAGGAAATTAAAGACTAGAACAGGAAGCTAAAAGTTCTTAAAGAGAAAATGGCAGTCCTGAATTCAAAGAACGGTTGAAAAAGCAGATAAGACATACTAAAAGATGGAACCAAAAAATGAAGGTCATGAAAAAACAAAAACAAACAAAACACTGAATGAATAAAGATGATGATGAATTAATTAGCTTTGTCAAATAAGTCAAACTGCAAATGGTACAGAACATGGACGAGATAGTGGAAACTGTTCACTTTGTTTGCAGAAAGAAAAGAAGAAAACCCAGGTGATAATCCAGTTTGTTAAACGGCATGACAGAGATGGTATCTGAAGACGGACAACTGAGTCGGACAAATGCAAACAAGCAAAAATTTATTTCTTAAACGATTAAAACAGGGCCGACAGGAAGTGAGAAAGGCTGGGAAGAAGGCGCATTTCGAAGGTCCCTTCGGCTCTGTTAATGAACAAAAGATGTAGATCTGGCTCTAATGTGTTTAAAAACTATCAATTTATAAAAGATAAGTTTGTAAAAGTGAAGGGGTGGACAATCTTGAAGAGGAACACCAAAGTTTTTTTCCATGTTCATTAGAAGTTACAGTTTTTATATTTTTCTTGGCTACTTCTCATCTTTATTTTAAAATCTGATATTTCTTTAAATGTAAGAGTATTTAAATATAAAGTGAGTACACTGCACATTTTTTTTTTACAAGAGACTAATTTATCTGAAAAGGAGGTTTCTGTTTGGAGAGATCAGTGGGGGGAATCTATGGTTTTCTGTAATGGTACTAATGGATATGGAGGCATGGTCATCTGTCCTACTAGATTACTTGGAGAGATTGTTGCATGTAAAAAGGACACCAATGGTAAATGATCTGCAATTGTATAGCACTTATCTACCTATTGGCACTCAAAGCGCTTCTTATTCACCCATTCACAATCACACACACACCGATGGAGGAGCTGCTAGCTGGCCGACAGTCAACGAGAGCAACTAAGTTGGGGTTCAGTTTCTTGCTTAAGGAAATTTTGACATGTGACCAGAGGAGCCGGGGATTGAACTGCAACTAGTGGACTTGTGGATTACCGCTCTCCTTACTGCGCCACAGTCGGCTTCTTCTTTGCATGGAACAGCTTTAACTTACATTCTGGGATTGCATTGCGGAGTGTGTTCACAGACATCGATTTCTGTAAGTGTTCTTAAGCCTATGCAGCGATGTAAGATAGAGTATCATGCCTGTTTTTAATTCAGTGCTGCCTGAAGATCACGTGCATCCATTTTTGTTCTCGACCTTGTCCCTTGTGCCCAGAGATTCCTCCTGATTTTCTGAATATTTTGATGATACTATATATTGTAGATTGTGGGATCTTCAAAATCTTTGCAATTTTACATTGGGAAAAATACTTCTGAAATTGTTCCACAATATTTAGATGCAGTTTGACACAGATTGGTGAACTTTTACCTATTTTTACAGTCTAGAAGCGCACATCTCTGGAACCGATCACCCAGTTATGTTACCGACCTGTTGCTGGTAAACTAATTAGTTGTCAAATGCTTCTCCATTTGTTTTTGATTTTCTGCAATTACTTTTCCAGCCTTTTGTTGCCCCGTGCCAACTTTTTTGAGATGTGTTGCTGCCATCAAATTCCAAATTAGTTAATATGTTCAATGAAATGATACAAGATGTTGAAACTGAGACATTGTAAGTTGTTTACATAGTTGCTCCCAGTGAGTTATGGCCAACTGCATAGCAGCTCCCCCATTGGTGTATGATTGCGTGATTGTGAATGGGTGAATAAGAAGCAGTGTAAAGTGCTTTGAGTTCCAGTAGGTAGAAAAGCGCTATATAAGTGCAAAACATTTATATCAGTTTTCCTAGTCTGAGATGGAAATGCTTTCTATTTTTATTAAAAGCTTTTAAGACATTCATCCATTTTAGGGAGCAGTTTGCTCATCACACAGCTGATGATACAGTAAATAAATTATAGACTAACTAAACCTCTCTCTAAATTTCCAGATCTAAACTTCAAAATCTCTAAATCTCAATCAATTCTAGTTTTTTTTTTCTGAGATCCCTGTTAAAGGTGAGGCAAAATAGTTAAATAAATCATAAATGGTCTGAACATATATAGCACTTTTGTAACTATTCGTACTCAAAGCATTTTACACTTCTTCTCATTCACCCATTCGCTCTCACAATCACACACACCCACTGATGGGGGCCTACACTGACCGGAAGCAACTAAATTGGGGTTCAGTGTCTTGCTCAAGGACACTTGGACATGTGACAGGAGGAGCCCGGGACCAAACCAACTACCCTGGGATTGGTGGATGACTCCTCTAACTCCTGCACCACAGTCACCCCAGAAATGGGAATTTAAAGACAAGAGAAAACATATAAATACATTTATGAAGAAAATTCTGAAACATTAAATATTTCCACAGCCCATATAATATAATCCAAAAAGAATTAAAAATCAGAAATTTAACCAGATACTGGTATCTCTTCATATCACCAAAGGCAAAAGATACTAATTTCAAAATTATATCTACCCATGCAATGACAATAAACACAACCGGCACCATTTTGAAATGGGCGAGCCTTCTGGATTCAAACAAGCCCACATCTATGTTTCTGCGACACGGATTTGCCCTTTAGGGGACCTATAAACCAATCATAGCCCCCGACAGATGATTCTTGGGCCAACCTATGGTGTTCATTCCATTTGATGATGTAACAACGTTCCATAGCCAATAATAGGTTGGCAATCCGTAAATGGCAGTGGCCCCTTATTCTCAGTGAAATGCGCCTATTTCACTGAGAATAACGGGCACGTGCACTGCGCATGCAGGATGCACAACATTTAATTTAGCACAAAGGAACAGATAGATAACTTATCTGATAAGCCAATATGATTAGTTTTTTCTAGTTTTGTAAAATATGGTGTTATGCAGTCCAAATGGACACTTTGGTGTCTGCCTGGCAAAAACAATCCAGAAAGCTAGTTTTCTGTTATTTTTTCACATAATTTGGAATATTTCTGGTCCACAAGTGTGCCTGTTAGTCCATTTATTTGTTTGTTTTGTTTTTCCTGTTCCTTGTTTATATTCAGGTCATGGGTGATGATTAGCAGGAGCTGGTCATGTTTTGTTTGAAAAGCGGAATAACTGGTTAGTGACTGGCTGTTAATGAAAGAGCCTGCATGTCACCAAGAAAAAAAAAAAATCCAAAATCCAAGAATACGGAAATCAGATAGACTTCTCTTGTAGCCTGGTTAGGTTTGAAAAGATACATGGTACAGCCCTATAAAGTGGTATTCAGCACTATGAGTAAAGTAATCTTTATGTGTAGTTGTGATGCCCAGACACACCTTTCTAAATGGTGGCCACTCTCCTTCAGAGCCTTGGTTCATGTTATCATTGGGATCAGCTTCCGTGTCGAACACTCCAGCTGTGCTTAACTTGTACATGGGATGCAGACAGACTCCTGATGCATCCCAGAAACGCACAGTTCCATCCTCATGGCTAAAAACACAAGTTACATTAGAATGATTACCATTATGTAAAATAAAATATAATGAACAAATCTTTTTAAATTTCAGCCAGACTGACCCGGTGAGGAGCAGGTCTCTCTGGGGAGGACCTGGAGCCAGGTTCTGGCCTCCTCTTATTGGCCAAACCTAAAGGGACAGAGGGGAAAATGAAGTTTAACAATAATACTGACTTAGAATTGAGATTAGCAAATGTTAAAAAGGTACAGTTTGATTAGAATCTTGCTTTAAAAGTAGAGATTTCCCAATGCCCAGTACCTGTATTGGGGTCTTATCCTGCATTTATGTACTTCTGACACTGCACCCCATACCATTTTGAGGTCTGTGGCTTAGAGCAGTTTATAGATAAATGACGAATGCAAGCTTGGACGTGCTAAAGTCTTGTCAGTCATCCTCATGTTTCTCAATATTATTTTTAAGAATGTTTATTTACTACTGACCACAACAACAACCAGGGTTATATATAGTAACTAGAATGTTTTCCAAAGGTATTTCACCTCCATATTCCTCTGTAGACTATACAGCCCATGATGTCCGCACTTCTCCAACCAGGATCTCCTGAATCTGTGCTTTGTCTTTTTTCTTTTTGTTTTTGTTCAGCGAAAGTCATCACCATATTTGTTTTGGCAGAACAATGTGCAAGAATTTTCATTCTTGTGCGATTTACAGAACAATTTAGTCCTTGTATCTGTACTTGGTTTCAGGGGGTACTCAAATATAAGTGCTTGCACTTGGGAAAAGTAGTATCGGGGCATTCTTACTTTAAAGAGCAGTAAATGGCTTCATATATAATGAACGATATTAACACAAATGGCTGCAGAGAATCCATACATTTTTATTTAACATAGAAACACAAACTTATGCTGACATTTTTCCAGTGTGTACCTTTTTTGAGTAGTGTGTTTTCTGCAGGTTTCCAGCAGAGATGATCCTTTCCCATAGTTTGAGGGGTATAGCAGAGATGTGGTGAGAGCAGGTGATGGCTGAGCTGTGGAGCGGAACCAGATATGGCGTCTGAATGACCGGCCAGCCCTGTGTCTGTAGGTCAATTACCACCAGCTCTTCCTCCGCCAGGACCACAAGCGCACTGGGATCTCCTGCAAATGAATGATGATTTTCATATATTACACAAACACAAGCATTTAGAAAAAGTTAATATATACAATACTCAAAGCACTTTACAGAATAAAGTCAAAACTATAAAGATTTATAGAGAAAACCCAACAATTTTCCCTTGAGCAAGCCGTAGGCAACACTGGAGATTAAAAACTTCCTTTAACGGAAGAAACCTCCAGCAGAACCAGGCTCAGGTGAGTGGCCATCTGCATTGACCGGTTGGGGTGAGTGGAAAGTGGAGAGAGAAAAGAAAAAGGACAACAACAACAACAAAAAAACAACAACAAAACATTGGGTAAGTTGGTAGGACCAGTGGTTGTGCACTGGAAAACACACAGCTCCAAAGCCAGGGACACCTGCAGAAAGGGACAGAGGGAGGGAGAAAGAAAAGGAGGAAGAGAACTAGGGGAGAAAGAAGACACAAAGTTAATGTCATATAGTGGTGAAAATTGTGGGGTGAGACAAGAGGAGAGAGAGACAAAAGGAAGAAAGATGCTCAGTGCATCGAGGGTGGGTCCCCCAGCAGTCTAAGCCTATATAGCAGCATGACTATAACTAACTATAAGATTCGTCAAAGAGGAAGGTTTTGAAGCCTAGACTTAAAAGGAGAGAGGGTGTCTACTTCCCGAATCTGAACTGTGAGCTGGTTCCACAGGAGAGGAGCTTGATAGCTAAAGGCCCTTCCTCCCATTCTATCTTTGGAAATTCTGGGAAGCACAAGTAGGCCTGGATTCTGAGATCGAAGCGGTCTACTCTGGATGATATGGAACTATGAGGTCTACTATATATGAAAGAGCCTGACCATTCAGAGCTTTATATGCAAGAAGCTGGGTTTTCAATTCTATTCTAGATTTTATGGGAAGCTAGTGAAGGTGAAATATGATCTCTCTTGTAGTTCCTTTCAGAACTCTTGCTGTAGCATTTTGTAATAATTGCAGGCTCTTTATGGAGTTACTAGGACATCCCAAAAGTAGGGAATTACAGTAATCCTAATTTTGGAAATGTTCCGTAGGTGGAAGAAGGCTGTTCTAGAGATTTGTTTTATATGCAAAGTAAAGGACAAATCCTGGTCAAAAATAACACCAAGGTTCCTTGCAGTAGTACTGGAGGCCAGAGCTAGGCCATCTAGAGTAACAATATGGTTGAACAGCATATTTCTGAGATTGTTAGGCCCAAATACTATGACTTCAGTCAAGGGTCAAGACAGGGCTTTTTTTGTGGTTGTTAGACAGGTTGTTACTGTAGATGAGGTAATAGTTGAAGTTAGCTCAGCGAGCTTTATGGGTAAAAAGCTTTATTGATGATTCTAGCACTGTTGTACATAAAAATCTATCTGTAATATTTGGAGGGAGGATCTGGTGAATTCTCTCTCTAATAGCTACAATTTTATTCACAACGATAGTCATAAGGTTTGGTGCTTCAAGTTAACGGAATACTAGGCTCTACTGGAACTATGGCTCTTAGTCAGCCTGGCTAAGAGCTGTAAAGAAACCAGGAGTTGTTCTTGTTTTCCCTCTATAAACGATGAATAATATGCTCTTCTGGTTTACTACCTTCTTTTTCAGAGGGGCAACACTATAGAGTATCGAACGTAGTGAGGCTGCAGAATTATCAACAAGATAATCGACTTGCGCAGGAGTAAAGTTAAGGTGGCTACTCTCCATTGTATTGAAATAAGTGAAGTGAAGTTAATGAAAAATCGTTTTTTGTTTTTTTTGTTTACAGCATTTTCACTTAAGCACCTGCTGTAGTGGTATTTTCTAACTGCTGTATAGTCCATTATTGTAAATTCAAATGTTATTAGAAAATGGTTAGACAGAAGATAATTATGAGGAAATACGGTTAAATTATTACTTTCAATGCCATATGTAAGGAAAAGGTGTGACTAAAACAGTGAGTAGGTTTATTTACATTTAATAATGAATTAAAGACAGTGGTGAGGGAGTTACTTTCAGCAGCTACATGAATGTTACCCACTATAAGCACTAAATCTGATAGAAAATCTGAAAATTTAATCAAACACTCTGAATAAGGGACTGGAGGAGCGTACATAGTAACAAATAGAAGTGTTTTTTGAGTTTTCCAGTTTAGGTGTGAAAGGCTAAGAGTAAGGCTCTCAAATGAGTTATAACAATGTTCAGGTCTAGGGTTTAATGTTAAGCTTAAGTAAGAAATCAGTGTTTTGCATTTGTATTGCAATATATTTGTTCATTTTTGTGACTCTGTCGTTACAGGTGTCCTAGTCTATCAAAAAATTAGTGGAAGTCTTGATGTATTATTAAGTTGTACTATCATGTTGTGATAAGAGGAGAAATGGAGGAGGAGTGTAGGGGAATAGAGTAAATTAAGTCATATATAGTAGATAATTAGCAAACAGGCAAACAAGGTGGGTTTATTGAAGTGGTCACAGAGAGGACAAGAAGTCACAGGGTGTGTCATGTTTAGAGAAATGCTTAAGATCACCTTAGGCACTTTGTGTTATAAGGACCAAAAAACAAAATGTAGTAGATAGTAGTTCCTGGGGTCACAAGATCTACAAGAAGGTGCAATAAAAGGATTTTATTGCTTTACAACTAGCATGAACAGATAACCTAAAAAAGGACAAGAATGGTGACCTGGTTTCTTTATTCATGTTTTGTGAGGGTGGTTCTTGGGTTTTAGTATAAATAGAAAGAGTTTGAGATATACAAGTCAGAAGACATCAACATACATGTTTTTTTCTCCATGCTGGCATCATCACACTGAGTTCTGTCTACAATTCTTAACGCTTGAAGAAGGAAAAGAGAAGATTTTTATCACAGGAGTTACCCTGAAAGGGAATTTGTAAGGAATGTTCTGGATGTGAAAAGGGTATCAGATGGAGTGAAGAAATTGAAGGTGTGATGTTCAATGTTGTTAGTGGCATTGCCCCACATGTAGGATGTGAGTTAGCAGAGAAAAAGAAATTCTGGAGTGAGTTAGATGAAGTGATGCGGCTACAGTAGGAGGGTACTCATTGGGAAAGAGAAAAATGGACAAAGGAGACTTCTTGGTGGAATGAGGAAGTTCAGGAGTGTATGCAGAGAAAGAGGTTAGCTAAGAAAAAGTGGGACACCGAAAGGAATGACGAGAACAAGACAAGGGAAATGTGGAGAGCTGTGGCAACTACAGAGGAATAAAGCTGATGAGCCAAACAATGAAGTTGTGGGAAAGAGTAGTGGAAGCTAGGCTAGTTCATGTTACATGTTTTGGAGATAAAGTCGGACAGGACAAATAAAGGTGGTTTGGACATGTTCAGAGGAGAGACGGTGAATATATCGGTAGAAGGATGCTGAGGTTTGCACTGCCAGGCAGGAGGTATAGAGTAAGACCAAAAAGGAGATTAATAGATGTAGTGAGAGAGGACTTAAAGTTAGTTGGTATGAGAGAAGAGGATGCAGAAGATAGGGTTAGATGAAGGCCGATGATTTGATGTGGCGACCTCTGATACAGAACAGCCAAAAAGAAGAGAAGAGAGAACTACCTAGAATACGTTGCACATTATTTAAATCACTAGATGTTCTGGTAAATCTATCATATCAGAAGTAGGAGAGCTATTAGTGGAAAGAGTTAGTCTGTTGCTAGTGTGGTGTGTGTGCATCGCTTGCCTGTGTGCTGTGGTCCATCTTTGATAATGAAGAAGTCGATAATCCTGGAGGTGAAGTCCAGGGCCACATGTGTTTTACCGTGAATCACTGTAATGCAGTGTCTGTCCCCGTAACTCGCCCTTGGCATACCACCGCTGAACATCAGGAACGGTGGCCTGCAAACACCAACAAACATAGGTTTAAGTTCAGTTTAATTTGCCCAAGGATTAATGTATAACAGTTGACTTTATTGACTGTGGTGAATAAAGTCAATTTACCCTTCTTTTGTATAGAGCTGAATTATTTTAGAAATGGCCTTGCAGGGAAAATGTCCTGAAAAAAAAAAAAAATAACAGAAAGAATAATTAGTTTAATCAATTAATGGTCCACAAATAAAGCAGAGGTAGACAGTTTGCCTTCCTTACCATAGGGAATGTCAGATTTCTCCTCCTCCTCATTCATGTCCTCTTCACCCACCATCCATCGACAGTAACTTCCATCACTGTGCGAACTCAGAATGCAATTTCCATTCTCTGTCCACCACACACTCTCAAGTTGCTATGGTTGCATTCGGTTACAAGATTAAGCATGTGTACAGTTTACACAACACTGACTGGAATTCTATTAATTTTACACTGGACTACAGAACATTTACCTGTGTGGCAGGTATGTGATGGATGGCACATTGTTTCTCAAGGTCCCATACCACCATAAGACCTCGTCCATAGCCAATAACAACTTGGTCTTGGTTAACTGGGTTCTCCTGTAAGGCCTCTACGTGTTCCAGATTCCTGCGGCCAATGTAGTTGTCTGGTACACTGGAGCGAACAGGAAAACCAGGATTAACACCACAGAATTCAGACAGAAAGTACACAGAACAATGTAATTTTTGATATGTATAGCCTGAGAAACAAAGCTGAGCAATCAGAATACATTTACATTCAATGTTTATAAATTCCTTTCAAAATGCAAGGCATTTCAAAACAAAGCTACAGACTGTCAAAGATGTTTTCTTCAAGCACTTAGTGACATGACATCTGCCTGATTTTAGTGGTGGATTAAAGGTTAGAAGGCAAGCCTATGGCAAGAAGCTTGCTGTTCCAAGCCCTGGAACAGCATATCAAAAATCTGTATAGGAGAGGTATCACAACACCACTGGGGTGCCCTTAACCCCAGTTGCTCCATTGGAGCTGCTCAGTGATCGTGGATTCGGCTGTGGTCTAACTGGGCAGCTTATAGGAGTGCGTTTGTGTAACTTTGTGAATGTGTTCAGAGCATTCCTGAAAAAGAGAGGAGGCCGGTCAGTGAATCTGTGCATGGCATTTAAGGATGACTGTGGCGCAGGAAGGTAGCAGAAGTGTAAAGCACTTTGAGTGCCAATAGGTAGAAAAGCGTTTACCATGATGGCTATAAATAATAAATGATCACACTAAATGGTGTTATAAGGCTTGCTGCTAGCAAATTTTACGTTACGAGGAGGAAGACCAAAGAGAAGATTTATGTAAGACCAAAGAAGAAAAAGAGGAGATTTATGGAAGTAGTGAGAGGACATGAAGTTAGTTGGTGTGAGATAAGAGGATGCAGAAGACAGGGTTAGATGGAGCCACATGATCTGCTCTGGTGACCCCTGAAAGGGAACAGCAGAAAGGAAAAGAAGTCTGAAGGAAACCAGGCACTGCTCATCATATGCCCATTATCATCACAGCCTTGATGCATGGTGGTGGCAGCATCATGTTGTGAAGGGGTTTTCCAGCAGCAGGGACTTTGGAGTCTAGTCAGAGTTATGGGGAAAGCTGAATGGAGTAAAGTGTAGAAATATCCTCAATAAGAATCTGTTCCACGGTGCTCAGGATCTCAGACTGGGCCGAAGGTTCACCTTGCAACAGGACAACAATCCTAAGCCAAGGCCAAGATAACACAGGAGGGACAACTTAGGGACAACTTTGTAAATGTCCTAGATTGGACCTGCCAGAGCCCTGACCTAAACCCTATTGAACATCTCCATAGAGAACTGAAGATGGCTGTCCACCGTTGGTTCCCATCCAACCTGACTGAGCTTGAGAAGATTGGTTAAGAAGAATGGCAGAAAATGCGCCAAACCAGGTGGGCAAAGCTTGCCAAAGGTGCCTAAACAGCATACTGAGTAAAGGGTCTGAATACTTTTGTACATGTGTCATTTCAGTTTTTTCTGTGCGTATTAATGTTGACAACCTGCTGGCGACTTGATCCAGACTGATGTTCCTTTCTTCCAGCTCTCTGAAGCCAGGAACTTCAACAATGAAGACATGTCCACCTTCTGTCCCCAGCAGCAGCAGTTCCCCTGAGGAATGTGCCAGCACTGCTGTCACTCTGGTCACACTTGGAGGGGCACTAAGGAATAGACATGGGAAGAGGTGAGACCACTTGATCGAATGATGGGCACATTGGGGTACTTTTTCCAAAATAAAACCATGTTTCTTAGTATCTGCCACTAAGAAAAAATCCTGGTTGGTATACAGTATTTTCAGGAAAAGAGCACCATGAACAAAGACAGACAACAGCCAGTGTATTGCAGTTAAAGCCATGACACTTTTGTTTGTTTAGGTAACTCAATACTGATAGCTCCTGGAAAATAGGACTAGTTATAAAGGGCAGAAACTATAGCCCAGAAGCCGAAACTGAGATTAGTGTCATTTGGCTGAATTTCAAGTAAAAGACAAGAGAAAGTGGAGAAAAAGTAAACAAGACTGTGTTTACCCAGGTGGACCAGTGAGCGTGAAGTGCCCTATCTCCAAAAGCTCAGAAATTCTCTTGTGGACTCTTAAAGTCCACATATGTAGACTGTTGTCATCCAGCAAAGTAACCAGTCCGACCTGATCAAGAGCCACAAAAAAAACAAATTCAATTAATAATATTCTTAGTAGTATTTTTAGGTGGTTAGAAGATCAGTAAAAAAATATATTCCATTGATAAATCAGATTAGAAAGCAGAAATGTTGTTATCAATGTTTTGTGTTCATTAATTTTCTGTACCTGGTGGGGGAGGAAGTGCACCTGTGTGACAGCAGCGTTTTCATCATGTAGACCCATAAACTCCACACCTGGAGCCCCATACCTGAGGTCTGGTCAAGGGCAGGCTGGATTTGTGATTAGACTGAGTGATACCACAAGTCATCGAGACATTAGAGGCCTTGATGATGAATAAACGTCAGCTTCATCTGGTTTGCCTGGCTTTAGTGTAGATAATATTGGCATGGCATTATCTCACCCCAAAATAATTTAAGTAAGAACCATTAATTTTGAAAATGAAAAAAGGTATCATTTAACAAGCCAGTGCAAATTTACATGCCGGTCCCAAGCCCAGATAAATGGGGAGGGTTGCGTCAGGAAGGGAATCAGGCCGAAAACCTGTCCCAAAGCAATTATGCAGATAGTTAATCAGAAGATCTCTTTTTAAACTAATCAGCTAACACTAACACACATTTGTATGTGTAACACACAACAGGAAAACTGAGTTAGTTAGAAAATAACAGCAGAATTTTTAAAACTCTGATGTTCATTGAATGTAAAAGATCCTTCACTACTCATACATGGACTTTTTACTGTGATGTAAACCAAGTTAAAGAAAGTTCCACAATTATCTTAACCAGTGTTTGTCTCTTTGTCAGTGGGGAAAAGCAAAACTCCACTGTCTGAGAATGTCAGGTAGTATTGAGCAACACCGTGGGAAAACAAAATACCTGAACATCAGCGTCACAGTCACTCAGTCACTCACCTCCTGCCTCAAGTTCAAACACGATGCTAAAATTACTCCATGACTTCTATTCATACCTTAATACAATGAAGGATACAATTTAATGGCCCCGGAGCGTGTGCCGATGGCCAGCAGCTGGAGGGACGAACTGTAGCCCAAAGCACTGGGCTGGTGGGGGAATCCATGCTCCACAGTCTAAAGCAGGAGGGAGAGTGAACATGGAGAAATATGATAAATCCTATTGTCTGACCCATCTTCTGCCACTGTTAACCTACTGTTTCATTCATAGGACATGCCTTGTGATGCTGTTAATATTTATTTTTGAAGTAAGACTTTATTTCTTTAATGGCTGAGAATGATTGATCAGGATAACAAAATACTAACATTTTCAGAGGGCTCAGGGCAATTTTCCATACCCTCATTCAGTTGTTACAGTATCTACACCTAAAGACTGTTGCATTGCTTAAAATTATAAAGGAAACTCTGATTTAAAATTCTCCAGAGGCCATACACATCAAACTGCAATATATACTCATAGTTGTTTTAAAAATTTCCATTGTTGTGAAATTGGGTGCATACAGTATATGCAAGTCTGATTTGCACTCCCACAGTGTAGACACACCCTTAATCATCTGTTTACCGTCTCTTCCAACTGTCTGTGAAGGCAATACCAAATAGGAAGACTCATTAACCAGTCTGGCAGCAGTTCAATGATTTCCCTCAACTTTTTCAGCAACGATCCCTTGCTTTTTTTAAGTGTGACGTGACTTGCGACGTAAGGGGCAAACTCTTTTATTCTTTTGAATGGATGCATAATGAAATCTCACTTTTAACATAGCCACACCCTATACTAGATCATGTCCTTTTTCAGTGAGGGATCATTGAGCATGAATAGTTGGTAGTTGTTCTGCTATGTTCTGCTAAAACCTGGTGGTTTTTAAGACAAATTGGTAGAAAGCCAACTTAAGCATCTAAAAATAAAGATTATCTGCCACATTCAGGTAGAGACGTTTATTTTAAAATGTGTAGGACTGCTATAAACCCCAATCCAACTTAAAATAAACATTTGAACCAGTAATAGGTCTAAAGCTTTCAATGTAAAATTAGCCGACATTAGAGCTGCAAAATATATTAACCACCTTCACAGTGATTTTAATACTGGGCAAGTGCACATCACATGCAAAATTAAGTGAAGCAAATTAATGACCTGCAATAATTTCTTAATCAAATGGGCCCACTCTTCAGTCAGCCACCAGCTCTCCCTCATACTACTGTCTCATTGACACAGTCGAGTGTAGAGTGTAGGCCAGTTGTGTTTCAACAACAAATATCACCTCAGAACCAAGAACAATAAGTTCTTTCCAATTTAAGCTAATCAACTCATCTAATTTCATATCACAATTTATATTTTGATGTGTATTGTAAAACTTGTCATCTGTAATTTGTCTTGAACTGCATGTTGCACCAGAGTTTACTTGCCTTATTAAACTGGAAGAGCTCCTGTTTGATTCGATCTCTCTGGGACTCCTGGCCATGTCGCCTGAGTCTCTTCATCCTGTTTCAGCACTAGCGTGGAGCCTGCAGGCCCACTCATGCACACTGCATGGAGAGACGACAAACACAGATGTAACAAAAGTTTGGAGGAAGAGAAAAGAAACATTGAATTATAAGCAAATATTGTGTCTGTAGCATAGTTAACAAATCCCAATTTCTCAGGGAAAAAAGTGGTTGTCAAAATACATGTATGCATTAAGGTGTAGTTCTTTTCATGTTGCCTTGAAGCTGACACAGGACAACACTATTTTTGTTAGGCCCTTATGTTTGGGGGGTTATGTTTAATTGTAACAGCCAGGGGTCAGTAATTGTACAACTAAGAAATTATTTTTCAGTAAGACATGAACACACAGAAAGGAAAAAAAAATACTGCATTTGATTCACAGCATCTAAGGGGTGGCAGTGGGTCAGTTGGTAGAGTGGCTGACCATAGGGTCAGAGCTTCACGTCTAGTATGCCTAGGCAAGACACTGAAACCAAAAAAAACCACCCATCCCATTCTCAGCCATGCAGTGCTGGTCCCAAACCCTTTAAAAACTAAGGAGGGTTGCATCAGGAAGGGCATCTGGTGTAAAAATGTGCCTATTCAACAATGTGACTTAAGTGACACAAAAAACAAAAACAACAAACAAACAAACGAATTGACATTCAATTTACAGCATCACAGGTCTGGGATAAAAACCTGAGCCCTTTTCTGCCTACGCCAACTCATTCAACTCTGTTCAAATCACCAAATTATCACCAAGTCATTAATTCACTGCTATGTAGTGTCACACTTTTACGACTCCAGTTTCCTCAAATACAGATTTAATATTAGTGCTGCACAGAATTGGTATAGAAAGATTGCTATAGTCAGTACTTACTAGTCTCAAGAACTTTTTACTTAATCAGGTGAAATGATTTAGCATCATGCATTGGATACATTTTGAATAACAGATGATGGCTAGAGAGCTGTATGTGTATGTGGCACCCCATCCACCATGGTTTTAGTGCTTTGCTTGTACTTCATGTCATGTACTCACTCTTTTACCTTACATGATGTTTTTTTTAATGTCGGAATACCTACTTAGTTGTCTTTTGATGGATGTGAGCGGCTATAAATGTAAGCCATTCATACTTTGGACCATAACTGGAGGTTTAGTCCAGCTACAGTATTTAACATTTTTCCAAATATTTATAATCAAAATATGCTCCAAAATGTCCAAAACAAATGCTCCAAAAAGGCTTCCAGTGAGGTCACACTCATAAAACAGCACTGGTAGATGTGCAGATGTGATATTAATTCCTCAAAGTTTCATCGAGGCTCACCCTTTTGACCAGTAAAAGGATTTCTGCACGATTAGTACGTTTTTAGTTACTTGATATTGACTATAATTGATGGGTTGTATAGAGTGTGGTGTAGCAGACGGTAGAAGAGTGTGGTGTAACTGTATAGATTTCAAATTACAGGCTAGCACTAGCTTAACTTGCATATTTTCATAGTTTCAACATACAAAATAAAAAAAGCCCTTGCAGACAGAGATAACTTAGGTAACCGGGTTAGTTGGCTTTCTAGGGAAAGCTGGTTTCAAAGTCAGGGTAGGGCACACCAGGTTTATTTATTTATTTATTTTTATCACCAAGTATATTTATGTGTGAGGATGAACTTGGAAGAAAGTAATGTTAACCTAAAATGGAATAAATAAACCACAAAAGGGTTGCTACGCAGCATTAACAGGAAGGGGAGGTGACTACTTAACTATCTTATGGGGAGATGGGGAGATGGAAGACAAATATGTGGGCTACCAATTAGTGATCTGGCGACAGCAGAGAGATGCAGACCATGAGATAAGAGTTTTTTTATAAGGGACTTTTCAACTCAACCAGAATAAGAAGGGGATGCTTCATCAGTGTGGCTAACCATAGAGATGTCAATGGTATGCAAGATTGGGTAAACTATAAGTATGTTAATTTCGTCAGCTAACTAATTTGGTTAAATGTTTAGGGTTTGTTATCAGTTGATTGTGTGACATGTAGTATAAAACCATAGTCAGCATGGTGTGCTAATTAACCAAGTGTGCATGGCACTGTATTTCTTTTAAGCTTGTGTTAAACCTGTAACATTAGCGAGCAGCAGCAGTGCAAGCAACCAACCATAACCAAAAGCCAACATTATTGAACAGACAAAAAGACCTTATCATTGCTAAACCTAATGAAAGGATACAACATCCTCAAGTGTATGGATGGTTAAAAGCACAGAAATTGTGACATTTTTAGCATTTTATATTTTCCTATAGCACACATAAAGCAGTGGAATGATGGATGAAGAATGGAAGGATACTGATTGGCTGATAGAAGGCCACGTCTGTTTTGGAAGTTGATTTAAAGACTGCGACCACTTTCCAGAATGTGAGAACTATAGAATGCTTAAATCCCATTAAGTACATGGCCATAAATATCGGCACCCGTGCAATTCTGTCAAAATGCAACCTTTCTCTCAGAAAATCATTGCAGTTGCAAATGTTTTGGTACTTTTTTGGTTTGCATTGGAACAACACAAAAAAACATAAGGAAAGTCAGTTCCAACCCAAAAATACCATTGGACAAAATTATTAGCACCTTTAATATTTGGTGGAACCCCCTTTGGAAAAAATAACTGAAATCAATTGCCTCCTGTAACCATGAATGAGTTTCTTACACCTCTCTAGTGGAATTTTGGACCACTCTTCTTTTGTAAATTGCTACAAGTCATTCAGATTTTATAGAAAGACTATACTCAACTATATCCCAACTGCTGTTTTGAGATCTTGTGAGATTTTGTGTTCTATAGGATTCAGATCTGGACTCATTGCTGTCCATGTCAGAACTCTCAAGTGCTTTGTTTGTAACCATTTCGAAGTGCTTTTTAAAGAGTGTTCTGGGTCATATTCCCAAGACCCATGACCTCTGGTGGAAAGCCAGCTTTCTGACACTGGCCACTTTGTTGCGCCCCAAAATTCTTTGGTAATCATTAGATTCCATGATACCGTTCACATAGTCAAGGCATCCAGTGCCAGTAGCAGCAAAGCAACCCCAAAACATCTTCGAACCTCCACCATGTTTGACTGTAGGGACTGTGTTCTTTTCTTTGAGGGCCTTTTTTTTTTTTTTTTTACTGTAAACAGTGCCATGATGTTCTTTACCAAATAGATCTGCTTTTGTCTCATCTGTCCAGAAGGATTCTGGATTCTCCCAGAAGGATTATTGTTTGTGTTACGTAGTGTTTTCTTTTTTTTTAACTATTATTATTATTCGTTGCACGGCTTTCCCACAGAATAAATTTTATATCAAATTGTGAATTTTATCAAATTCTAATGTTTTGGCCACCTCATTTAAACAAGGAAGCCAAAAGATAAGAATGACCTCTTGTCAAAATGCACTTCAGTACGACTCCACTACCCAATTTGACCCTAATAATAAACAGAGAATTATCCCCTTTCTGAGAGTTTCTATAAACTGAGAAATTATAACCATGTAAAAGTAGAATTTATGGCAGAGCCACTGTATTGGATTGTATTAAATTTCACAGGTGGTCACAAAGTAATGCCTAATTGGTGTGTGTGAATAGTAAAATATAAAAAATACAAAGAGATGGTTGTGTAGTTGAGCAGAAGTGTGGAGGCTCATTTGGGTTCACAATTATGTTGATGGCAGTGATGTTTAAAGACTGTTCCTTCAGACAGAATATATTACACCTCTGCTCTCTTTGTAAACATTACACAGTCTGGTTGTGGCCAAAAAAATAAAAACAAACAAAAACAACAACAACAGAATATTCAACAAGTAGTTCAACAAGGTAACAAGGCAACAATTTAACACTTTATAGAATGATTTAAATGATCATTATGTCTCAAAAACCAAAACCTCTAGCATCTACTTTGAATATAGATACATTATTAATCAATCCACAGGTCAAATAAAAAAAATCCTTTGAAGTGGATCACAAATAGGTTATAGGGAGTTTTCAACAAAGTATTTTTCCCCTCACTTACCCAAATGATTGTAGTGTAATGATGGGTTTGATTACTGTATTATTACTGAGTGCTAATGAGCTTACAGAATTTTGAAGATTTGAATGTTTAACAACAACTCAAAACCACAATATTTCTGCCCAGTTAAGACGTTTGGAAATATTTCTTTGCCGAAGGTTTATTTACACTGTAAAGACTGCAAAGACAAGGTTGTTGTAAGCGGAAGGTACCTGTTATTTACGTAAGGTTAGAAATGAACAACAAAGACACAGCAGGTTAAGCGAAATTTAGTCCAGATATGTACTTTCCCAGCAATTTTATTTTGTATAGAACAGTGACAGTGAGCGAAGAAAGAATGAACATGTGTTGAGCTACATGCAACACAAAATTAAAAAAAGCAAATTCTTCCTCTTTCGTCACATTGTTTGATCTACAGTGACCTCTTAGAAAGATAAGTTTACACACAGTATTTACATTTAAGACCAAGGTCAACTAGCTTATTGGCTCTTCTCTAAAAGTCACATTCAGAAGGTCTGCTCCAAATGTGTTGTCTAACATACTACTATACAAGCCTGCCACTTGAAATCTGTTTTCAGATGCTGTTTATTATCTTTCCTGCCATAGTTCAATGATGTAATCAAATTCCCAACATATCTACCGAGCCATCTAAGCCGAGTCAATGGATGAAGAAATTTCATAAAATCAGGCCTGAACATGTCAACAACAACCTCAAGATATGGTGGCATGACCAGCAAAGCTACTCCATGGACTGCACCTTCTAATGACACAATGCTTTCCTGTTAGAATGAGTGGCCAGGAAATTTGAGGAATCCAAAACATTATACTTAAGACTTATGCAATCAGCAACAATGCCAGCACTTGCTGCAGAAAATAAAAAGATGCAAATATAACCATTCACTCCCTGAGTGACAATTTTTAAAGTTCTAAACTTTGTCACTTCACATGAAATGACAAACTAAACCATGAATATGTTTACCTGGACTAAAGTAACCAGGTTATATTCGGCTTTCTTGGGAGAACTGATTTCTTAAGTGTCATGTATACGGGAAAGCTGGTTTTCGGAAATCAGGGTAGGGGATTGGGAACCCTGGTTTCCCCAGGTAGATTTCTGTTGAAGAATGCTGATTACTCTGCCATCTATACATGTAACCAGGTTTCTTATTGGCTTTCTCCAACTGTGCATGTGCGTAACAAAAAGCTGCAGACAGTAGGATGCATGCAGCTGAGTAAAAGAATGAATGAAAGGAGGGATTGTTTTTAAAATGAGACGGCATCACTCTGCTAACCTGTTAACAAAGTTCACCTTACGTTAGACTGAAATTTTAATTTCCTCAGGGTGTCTTGTAGAAGTTTAAATCAATCCATTCCCCCCCATTGATTTTTAACATTCAGACTGTTGTGGATCAGCTGCATCCACAAGGAGCACAGAAAGGAAAGACTCTTCCTCTCCCTGCGTTTCCACTCTGCTGAAATATGAAAACTTAAATGCATATTCAGAGTGAGAGAGAGAAGTCAGAAAGTTTTCCATCCTACAGTTAAAATCTGTGCGCCAGGCTTCCAAATTAAGTCAGAGGTGGAGGAAAAAATCTGTTCTGGTGCTGCATGTATACGTGGATTTCCCATAACCAGGTTTCTTAAGTGCATGTAAAAAGCAATTGTAACACCAATTACAAGAGAAAGCTGATTTCCCTGAGCACCCCGGTCACTTAAGTGCAGGTACACCCAGTCCATGAGAGAATTGTCTTGCTCACATGGTCCTTGTAATTGTGACTACACCCCCTGCTCTCGCTCTCTCTCTCTCTCTGTGGAAAATCAGCTATAGGGAATCGTAGAGCAAAAGTAGAGCATGCATGGATTGGTCAGCATTTTTCTGTTCAAACCACACCAGAGTCTGTGGGCGTGGTGGTCGAACATTACCGACAACCACATTGTATTTAATGTCAAAACGTGACCTGAGCCTGAGTTTGTGCAGTGCTGAGTCCAGTACATGCACTAAACCGGAAACAACATGGCCACTATAGACTTCTTATTTTAGTGTAAAATTTAACTATACCACGCTAATATAAATAAGTGTTTGTGTTCTAACATCATTGGATATCAATTCTTCAAGACAGTAGAGATTAGCAAATATGCAGCTTCTTCTCTAATTTGAGACACAAATTATTTGATTAATGAAAACTGAAAATTGTTTCACAATTTACCATTTGGTATTTGAAATCAACACTCCTGATCTTATGAAAATATGACTATTTCAGTTTATTTAATTACAACAAAGGCTAGGACATTGAAGCGGTCTATAAAGGTCCACCAAAAACGTAACATCCTGGTATTCTTAATGAATGCAGAAAAAAAAAAAAAAAAACTCCTCAGTAGGGGTCTGGAAAAGGTTCATTGGGTCTTAGCCATTATAGATGGTTGTTTGCGCAAATAGGACGAGCATTTAATTTCCTACTAACTGGGCAGCTGTAGCTCAGTTGGTAAAGGCAGTTGTCCACAGACCACAGGGTCAGTGGTTTGATCCCCAGTCCTAGCTATATGTCTTAGTGTCTCTGGGCAAGACACAGAACCTCTAACAGCCCATTCCCCTCCCCAGCTGTGTAGTACTGTTCAAGCCCGGTAGAAATTGGGGAGGGTTGTGTCAGGAAGGGCATCCGGCGTAAAAACTGTGCCAAATCAACCTGCTGACAATGAACCGCTGTGGCGACCCTGAACTCACAGGATAAGCCGAAAGGACAAAAAATTTATAGAAATTTAATTTCCTACTGAATGATTTTATATTTAAGTGTCCTTGAGCAAGACACTGAACCCCCACTTAGTTTCTATGCCAGCTGCATAGCAGCATCAGTGTATGTGTGTGTGATTGTGAGTGTGAATGGGTGAATAGGGAGCAGTGTAAAGCGCTTTAAGTGCCAATAGGTAGAGAAGTGCTATATAAGTGCAGACCCTTTTACCATATGCTCCGCAAGTTGGGTGCAAGCTGGTAAATTCAAATTAAAAAAAAAAAAAAAAATAGGAAAGGTTGGGTTTGATAGCACAATTCTGAGAATGGTTTCACAATTTACCATTTGGTATTTGAAATCAACACTCCTGATCTTCTGAAATAGTCATAGGTTTATTTAATTACAACAAAGGCTAGGACAAGCTGGATGAGAAATAAGATTTTTTGAAGCAAGTTAGATGAAGTGGTTAAGGGCACTGCCAAGGAAGAAAGAGTAATTTTTTTTTTTTTGGTCCTTGTGGCTTATCCCCAGAGTTCAGGGTCACCACAATGGATCATTGTCTGCATGTTGATTTGATACGTTTTAACAGGATGCCCTTCCTGATGCAAACGTCCCCAGTTTTGGACTGGCTCTGGGGGTGGAAATGGGCTTTTGGGGATTCAGTGTCTTGCCCAGAGATACTTCGACATATAGCTGGGACTGGGGATCCAACCACTGACCCTGTGGTCCATGGCCAACTGCCTTACCAAGCAGATAGGGAACAGAGGTGATAGGTAGGTACAATGTGAAGGCGAGAAATGTGGAAGGAAAGATGGTGGTGGACTTTGCTAAAAGAATGGAAATGAAGGTGGTGAATACTTATTTTAAGTAGTGCCATTGGCAGCTAATTATTCTTTTCTGATGTCGGGGTCTTACTGTAGCAGGTATAACCATTTGCTATGTTCTTGCTTATATAACTAACATTTCAGCTCAGCTGCTATAGCTACAGAAACAGGTCATAGTCCCAAAAACAGAGCTAAATAGATGAAAGATTAATATATACACTTAAGTACAAGGTGATCAAGAATTCTGCTAATACTGAATATGAAAAATCAAGTTGATATTTTAGCTATAAGAATTTAACTTATGCTATAAAATTAAACTATAAAAGGAAACCAAACTGCTTATTGTGTATTCCAATTCTATGTACAGTACATTTCTATTGCAGTATGTCAATCAGATTGTTTAAATTTACAACGATGCATTTATTAATTGGTAAATAAATAGTCTGCACTTACATAGCGCTTTTCTACCTATATGTACCCATAACACTTTACTCTGATTCACCCATTCACTCCGTAAGTCACACACACCGATGGGGGAGCTGCTATGCAGCTGGCCTATACTCCCTGGGAGCAATTAAGTTTAGGTTCTGTGTCTTACTCAAGTATACTTCAAAAACAACAGCCTCAAGATTGGTGGATGACTGCTCGACCTCCTAGCCCATAGTTGCCCCAATGACCTATATAACCAAGTAGTGATAACTATAGGAAGCAAGCTATAGCAAGAAAAACTTATTGTATAGTTGAAAGTTTTTATTCTTGCAGAACTATTAAGGTGAGTAATTGATTATGCAAGCTCATGAAACAAAAAATGTTAAGACAATAGGACCGTGGACCAGTCTAGGACAGTAAATAGCCGAATTTGGAATACTTGCACAACACTGACAAGAAATGTAAAGAAATAATTTTTTTTGAGCCGTTTATCACCGCTTTATCCTAACCTGCCTGACAGAAACTTCCCAAACCTGATCCAAACCGTTGGGTCTTGTCAGGCTTGGTTTGGGTAATTATCCCGTAATTTGGAGAAATCCTTATTGCTCAGTTTCTGTGTTGCCTTTACCAACCATGTCCATATACAGTACATAAGGAGTTGGTGTATTTGTACCCTTCTTCTTCAATTATTTCATAGTACACTATAAGAAAATCATAGTGCAGGAGAAAATAGGAGTGCAAAAGATCACAAAAGTAACGGATCAGATTACAGTTTTGCATTAACAAATAACGAAAAAGGAGTGAGGCTTTGCCTTTATGACTTAAAAAGACCATTTTATGCTTTTTATGACCTAGTGTGATGCTGGGTATGCTTTAATGCTGGCTTTTTGTGTCATGATCTGAACGCTCAAAACTCAAGCTGAATGTGTGTTTACATGCTCACTGGAAGCGAAAAGCCAAGGTTTTAGTCTACCCTGGACAGTAGGATAAGGGGGCACAAAAGACACAAAGAGCTGAAACTAAACATTTCATCACTTGACCAGATGAGCTGTTCCATAACCGATTGAACATAAAGATCTGTGGATATTTTAATTTTAGAACAAACTGGGTGAAGGGCTGTGGAGAGCACAGTGAAGAAAAAAAGAGTGAAGCAGAGCAGTTACAGGGAATAGTGGGCTATTTTAAATATGCACATTGTTGCTTTTTAGTTTCTGGTTCACACGTATGCCAAAACATGTGGTTTGATCCATACAACTCACGGATCAACCACATAACATCATTAATACAAACTACGTGGTCAACTAGTGTTTTTCCAGCTATTGTAGTACAACAAGGCAAAATTAGTGGATTCTCTTGCTACTTTTGCGGTTAGGTTAGGTTTTCCATCAACATGAAGCTGGATCAGTTGTAATTGGGAAAGATAACCATATTAACTCCATGGCTAACCTGCTCTAAAAAGGTTAATTTCAAAGGATCAAAACATTTAAACAGCCCCACTACCGACCATCAGATTACTGAAATGATAAATGGCACATACATAGCACTTTTCTACCTATTGGCATTCAAAGCACTTTACACTGCTTCTTATTCACCTACTTACACTCACACACCAATGGTGCTGACACTCAACGGTAGCAACTAAGTTGGGTTTAAGTTTCTTGCTCAAGGACACTTCGACACATGACCGGAGGAACCTGGGATTGAACCAACAACTGCAGGATTTGTGGACAACCGCTGTCCCTTCCTGCGCCACAATGACATTTTAAGGCATTGTTAGTTGTTTTTTTTTATTACATTGTTTTGTTGTTTCAGCTTTTCCATGGGTGAATCCAGACTAAAACAGATTTCCTAAGAAATGAAAGAAGTGCTTAACCTTATATTTATGATAAATGCTGTACTTTAATTGAAGAAAAGATTTTATTCCCAACAGAATTAAGTCCCTTTCAGACATGCACTGTAATTCTGACATTATCCAAATTTTTATTTTTTATTTTTTTAAGAGGAGGCAGTGCATGTGTGAACACAATAGTCCGAATTAAATGCTGACAACATTTTTAAGACTTAATTCTATGAGCCCCCTAAGGCAATGTTTGTATTATGGTCATGCGTGCATGCGTGAAACCCACTGCGCTGTGCCAAAGCGTTGATTAAAAGATGTTTGTATTATTCAACTGTCATTGTGGTCGAGTGATTGAACCTTTTAATATTAGATGCCTGGCTTATTAGTTGCACGACTTCAATGTGCTGTAAATAAAACACAGTTTCCCACAGGTTAAGCTTTATATCAAATTGTGCTTTCTGTGCGGGCCGATTGTGCAGGAAAATCGAGCAGATTTTCACACATGTGGACACGTCTGACTCAAGCGGTCTCTTGCTGTGAGTTACATGTCTGAAAGGCCACTCTGGACAATGTCCAAGGTTGAATTCTCCTAACATTGTCTGGAGTTTATTTGTAAAATGGGATTTGGATTATTTTAAACTTAACCCAAGAGGTGGTTCTAATGTTTTGGCCACCTCATTCATTTAAGACAAGGTGGCAAAAACATTAGAATGACCTCTTTTTAAAATGCACTTAAGTACAAGTCCACTACCCATTTTGACCTTAATAATAAACACATAGAAGAACCATCACCATTCGGAGAGTTTCATCCTATAAACTGAGAAATTATTACCTTGTAAAAGTAGAATTCATAGCAAAGCCACTGTATTGCATTAAATTTAACAGGTGGTCACAATGTAATGCCTAATTAGTGTGTGTGCATAGTAAAATATAAAAAATACAAAGAGATGGTTGTGTAGTTGAGTTGATTTTTACAAGTGTGGAGGCTTCTCACTTGGGTGGCCTTTCGTTCGGCGTTACACGTCTGAAACGCCACTCCGGACAATGTCTAAAGCTGAATTCTCTGAAATGGTGTGTGCATAGTAAACTAGTAAACATTAGTACATAGTAAAAATTAAAAATAGTAAAAATTTAAAGAGATAGTTGTGTGTGTGTTGTAAGTAAAGACAGAATAACATTTTAAAGCCTGTCTACTTCGCACCAAGTTAAAAGTGACTAGGACTGAAAACAGCATGACAGCTTAAGCCAAGTTACAAGCAAGGCACGGCTCTTGAGCATTTTACAGGTGCAAGTATGGTTAAATAACTTTTTAAAGTTTTCAAAAGGAAGCCTTTAAAGACTTTTTTGTAACAGTCCTGTCTGTATATCCACAGTGTCAGTACAACTAAATATTTAGAGGTTTTTTCATGATACTTTTTATAAAACCTACTGTGTGTCTACGACTTTGGCCCTACATTGTAATGGGTCATTTATTTTGCCTCCATAGTAGTTTCACTTTGACCTGACCATGCAGATGGCATAGCACCTCTTCTATGGAGAACAAAGGCCTTTTGTTTAGCTACTTTTGGGCTTATGCAGGTGGAGCTGAAGGACACTGCAAGTGTGTTCTTTAGTATCCTGTTTAGGTTATGCAACATTTTTGCTGTCCGTGGTGAACAGTCTGAGTATAACTTTTGTCTTAGTTATCTTAGGTAGGGTTGGTGGAAGAGAATATAGGTGCTAAACACAGACATCAAATACAGTATTGTGTTACTAAATTAGTTTAAAATCATTGGTAATGTCAATCAGGATATGCAGGCTATTCTCTCTCTTTATTTAGTTCTCCATTTCCCTGAAACTAGGCAAACAGGTTTAACAATTCTTCCTCATACCACCCCCCCCAAACAAAGTAATTACTACAAAACCAGATCGGTGAGTCAAAGGGCATACTAACATGCCTTACTAGCAGACACACCTTGCTGATGTTAGTTAACCTCACACCAGAATCCATGAGGTGAAACATAAAATAAAGAAACATGGCCTCTCACGCACATACTAAAATATCTCTATCGATATCTCATTGCGATCATTGTTTCGCAATGATCAATAAATGCCTACTCTAAAAGCGAAGTGGGTCAGATCGCGACAGGAGGCGAATGTGGGTGTGAACACACCTGCAGAAGTGTCTGTAATTATGCAACAAAATCTGCAACTATTACTTACCGGGCTACACATTTAATTTGTCCATATGCATTATTTACAGTTAGTTTTCAGTTAACAAGGTAGCCGCTAATTTAGCCGAGCAGAATACAAGATTTAATAAAAAGCTATTCGTACTAATCTATGCACAGAATAAAATTGAACGGAGACTGTCCGCCTGAAGTTGACGGACGTTTAATGTTAATCGCGTTACAGACAAAACATAAAACACTAAACGCGACTAACTTGTTTTAAGGAGTTTTTGTTAGGTGTAATAAATGGAATAGGCAAGCCACCATAAACAAAATAAACAGTTGAAACATACATTTGTACAGAGAGATTAATTAGACCAGAAGACGTTGCTGTGTTTTAAAGATAGATGTTTAGCGTAACAGCCTGCTGATTGCTGAGACTCGTTTAAGTAATTAACAGATGCTACGCTCAGTTTTGGCTTGTTTACGGCAAACCGGATGTGAACAATGCAACAGCATGGTAAACTGCCTGATTTCTGAGTGAAACACCGGGAGAAAGGATTATCCAACTAGCCAGTGTGCAGTTGAAAGAATTATGTCTTGTTAAACAAGCAACTTTAGCATTAGCTAACTTGAGTTGCTACCGTGCCGCTGTTGAACGGGAAAAGGTGGCTGTGATGAACAATTGAGTTTGGATTTTGGAGGACCTGCAAACAAACACCTGTGGGAACCATCTTTCTGTAAACCTAAAGTACGGGCCCACCTCCTGTTACCAACCTGATTTAAAACTGCCGTTGCTTAGCTGTTGTCCACCGTTTACAGCCGCTGGATAAGACACTATCTTCAGGCAGCGTCCGTTTTTTAGTTGGTTGGAAACTCTCTCCTCCTATAATGAACAAAAACGCGACAAGGTCGAAACCGAATACTCCCAGGACCCAAGTGGCGGCGTGTTTGCCAAGAAATAACGTTATCACGTTGTAATACCGGTTGACAACTCTGCTCCTAATGCTTTTTTTTTTTTTTTTTTTTTACCGCTGCGGTACTAGCTTCAGTACTTCCTGCTAGGCTAAACTTTACTGCTTCACTCCGCCCTTGTGATACATCAAAATGCAACTGAGTTCCTCCTACCGTGAATCCATGATTCCTACTAATATGTCCTGCTCCACTTCCGCCTTATTCCACAAAATACCAAAGTCTTTATCGTAAAGAGCTTCATTCACCTCCTGAGAAGATGCTTTAAATATTATTATGTATTAAAATGTGTGTATAGTCATACAGCATGTGAACATTGAACATGTTACTTAACAACGAACAAACACCAGTTATTTGAATAGTTGTCCACAACAACTACCGCTCCCACGAGGCTTTGCGGTGTCTGCTAGGAGAAGTCGATGCTAAATGCTAAAGTAAGGCAGTTGTATTGTAAAGACCGACTTAACAAGAGTACGTCCTGATAATTACAAATATATTTCAAACCAGTATGCACACTCAATTACTCCAGCTTAAATGCAACATTTAGATGCAAACAAGGTATGTTACTAAAGTACAAATACTGGGGGCTTATCAAATACTCAGTTGGTAAGGCAGTTGAGCATGGACCAGAGGGTCAGTGGTTCAATCCCCGGTCTATATGTCGAAGTGTCTCTGGGCAAGCCCATTCCTATCCCCAGCTGTGCAGTACTGGTCCAAGCCCAGTAGAAATTGGGGAGGGTTGCATCAGGAGGGCATCCAGTGTAAAAAGTGTGCCAAATCAACATGCGGACAATGATCCGCTGTGGCGACCCATTGTTTTTAATAAAACTTAAGTACAAATACTGTTTAAAAATCATACATTTTAAATGGTACTGAAGTATTAGCTTAAAAAACTTAAAATGAAAACTCGAAATATATTTTTATATGCAAGTTAAAGATGTTTTATAAATGTACTGTACTGTTCAAATATTGTTACATACTTCACCTATTGTGTAGTGGTCTAGTAACCACCTAACCATGCTCAGGGTAGGTGGCCATCTGCCTTAATATGGGGTGAGAGGAGAGGAGAGAGGGAAGAGAGGAGGAAAGTAGCTTAGTGCATTAGGGGTTGGGTTCCCCAGCAGTCTAAGCCTATAGAAGCATGACTATAACTATAAGCTTTATCAAAGAGGAAAGTTGTAAGCCTAGACTTAAAAGTAGAGACGGTGTCTCCTTCCTGAATCTGAACTGGGAGCTGGTTCTTCAGGAGAGGAGCTTGATAGCTAAAGGATCTGCCTACCATGGTACCATGAGGGCTTTTGGATATGATGGAGCTTGACTGTTTAGAGTTTTATATTTAAAAAGCAAGGTTTTAAATTGTATTCTATATTTTATCGGAAGCCAATTTGTTTTAAAGGACAATTCCTAATCAAAAATAACTCTGAGGTTCCTTGCAGTAGTACTGGGGGCCATAGCCATCTAGAGCAGGGGTCACCAACATGGTGCCCATAAGCAACACTTACCAATAAGGATTTAATTTTTTTGTTGCTGTACTTTTTAAAATCACATTTGATAGTTATTGTGAGAAATCATTAACATGATCCTGTCTTCACAAAGATTAATATCATTAATTTAATTGATTAATGATAATAACATATAATTAAAGGTAAATTGAGCAAATTTGTTATTTCAAGTGTGTATCAAACGGTAGCCACTTCCTTTCTAACTTTCATGTTGCCTGCTTTAAGTTGCGAGTTTGTGAACTATATTTTTGAGAGGGGCAACAGTATCAAGTATTGTATATAGTGAGCCTGCAGAATTATCAGCAAGATAATCAACTTGTACAAGAGTAAAATTAAGACGGCTACTCTCAATTGTATGGATACACTGTGATGTTTTTTCTTGCTGCTGTATAGTCCATTATTGTTGGGGGCCTGGGGGCTCAGTGGTAGAGCATCTGGTTGGGATCCAGAAGGCCATCCCATCAGGTGTGGCCCCGCCCAGCCACCATGGCAACCTTTGTGCCAGTCCCGAACCGGGACAAAAATGGGAGGGTTGCGGCAGGAAGGGCATCTGTCATAAAAACACATACTAAAATCAACGTGCAGAACACATTCTGCTGTGGTGACCCCTGAAGGGACAAGGGCATCCGGTGTAAAAACTATGCCAAATCAACATGCGGACAATGATCCACTGTGGTGACCCTGAACTCACGGGATAAGCCGAAAGGACAAAAAAAAAGAATTAAATGCAGTGTTGAGGCAGTTATTATCAGCATCTACATGAATGTTAAAGTCACCAACTAGGATTTCTTTATCTGTGCTATGCACTAAATCGAATAGAAAATCTGAAAATTAAGTCACAAACTCCAAATTAGGACCTGGAGGACGTTTATTTGGGAATCAGATCAATTAGCTTGTTAAATATAAGGTTTAAAGTCAGACTAATGT
The DNA here is from genome assembly GCF_033026475.1 of Channa argus. Taxonomy (NCBI): domain Eukaryota; kingdom Metazoa; phylum Chordata; class Actinopteri; order Anabantiformes; family Channidae; genus Channa; species Channa argus. Next base: position 19,609,988 of record NC_090216.1, read on the forward strand.
GTCAGATTCACATTTAACCATCATGTTTTTTCTTCTGCTCATCTTCTCTGGTTTTATCATGAACACTAATCAGTATTTATGTTTCATTATTAACTATATTTCTGTCTTCTCAATCACCAAAAATACAGATAAATTGCATCTTTTAATTTTTTAACCTGTAATACAAAAGCTTTTGTTTGAAAACAAAGTCAGTAATTGATTACAAACTAAAATGCCATAGTAAAAGAAATAGCACTTGATACTTGATACAACATTAGTGGATGACCTTTTCTGTCAGCTGAGCCACAGTTACCACATCTTTAATTTCTATTTTGAAATCATTATTGTTAAAAGTAGATATATTATTACCTCTTAATTTTATATTTTGGATTTTAATAACATTTCAACTCTAGAATCCCTTTCTTTAAATTTGAAAACAAAATAATATTTTCAATAAAAAAGGGAAGCTCCTCAAATTCTCTTAAAAAAGGCTTATTCACAGGCTTTAATAGATGAGTGATGGTGATGCAAAAACAGGTTTTTACAGTGGAGCCATTTAAATGCTTATTACTTTCAGTATTTTTATATATGAAGTTATATGATTTATAATATTCTACGTAAATATAACATGAAAACTAGTTAGCATTGTGCAAAAACAGCTGGTAGAAATTTACTTTACTTTAGTTACATTTCAGAGCTTGTACTTTTTTCTCTACTTCTACTTGACTAGAGTGTCTAAGGCATGCACAATCAAACCCCTCCAGATGATCCAAAATGTGACAGCATGCCTAATTTTTTATCAGCCAAAAAGATCACACCACTCTTCAGCTTCGTGTAGCTGCCTCTAGCTGTCTTGTTCCTCATTCAGGTTTACAATTCGTCCTCTGCACGCTTAGTAACCTCACTTTCAATATTCGAAAAACTGCTGAAAACAGAACTCATCCGCACCTCCCTATGCACTTAAACAAAGAAACAAAAAAACGGCCCATCTGTTCTTTTTTGTAATTGCATCTCATGACTTAGAGGTGACTGAAGGGAGAAACACTCCAACTTTATAAACAATCAACTAAAGGCACCAGATAAGCATATCAATAGAAGATTAAGAAGCCTTGATGCAGTTACTGAAATTTACTTTATTTGGATCACTTACTTTAGCTCATTAATAAAATTATTGATGATCTGATTCAAAAGGCGATATGTTTTTATTTAATATATAGGATAATAGTACATTTGGAACATAAATTAAAGCAGAAATTCTGAGCTTTTATCTTATATCCATCTTTAATCTTGTGCATGCAGCAAGAACAAATAAATCGCCTTGTATTATAATATTTGTAGGTGTTTAATTTAAAGGACTCCTTGACGGATTTAGAACTTGTTTTTTGGGGAGTTAGAGTATTACATGCACATAAATGCAAATAAACTTGCCTATGACCCCTCTATAAAAAAATCTGTCTACTTCCTCCAGATGACATCGCCTGAACGAGAACTTGGTTAAGATTGTTTTCTTGTTGCTTACACTATGAAGTTTGTAATCATGGTCAACCTGCTTTTCCATAAAACACTCTTCTGGGTGATGGTAAATGGTCTGCACTTATATAGCCCTTTTCTACCTATTGGTACTCAAAGCTGCCAACACTCACCGTCTTGCTCAAGGAAACTTCGACAAGTGAGCGGAGGAGCGGGGATTGAACCCACAACTGCGAGATTGGTGGACGACCGCTCTACAAGATAAGCAGTAAGGATAGTTAACTATAGTGCAGTCACCCCACTATAGTGCTGAAATGTAACCTGAGCCAGGCTGTGCTGATCAAAATGCTGTCTGTCCCCAAAACAAATTGCTTATACTTTCCATTCCATTGGTAGAACCCTCATCGCACCTCATGTTATCTGGAGTTTTTTTTAAGCTAGAAGCAGAGAAATATTTTAATATAGGTAAGTCAGAGGAAAGTTAAAAAGGATTAATGTACATTTACCAAATAAAAAGCCATAAAAAGCATGTTGAAAATTGGTGAAGTTGCCCTTTAAAATTCAAATAATACAAAACGTAATAAGATTCATCATAGTTCATGCAAGTAAACAACATTCTAGAAGTTGCACAATTGAGACAAGAAAAATGTTACCCAGAACCATGGTTTTATTGTGAAGGCACTTTTCACACATATGCATAATGCTTTTAACAATCTCAAGTTTTCATAATAGCATACCATTTTCATATTAAGAATAAAAACAAATCAAGTAGTAAATCCTATATAAAGAAATTAATCTGGTTTGTTCATATTGCAGAGGTGTTCAGATCAGGAAAGACTGAGAACACGAGCTCCCTGTGAAGGAGTAGTGACATAAAAAGTCGGGGTTCCACTGTATCGCTCCTGTTGGGAAAAACAAAACATACACACATGGACAATAAATGCACAGAGCTGCTGTAACTTTAAGGCATTAATAAATTTAATACAAATAATGTGAGAGTTAAGCTTCACACAGACTTATGTTATGTGCACTAATGGCTCACTTATAGGCCAAAGTCAAAAAGTCCATCGTAGCTGAAGCGCCATTCATACTCATATCTCCCACAGTTCTCATATCTCCCACAAGGAGTTAAGAGAAGAAGCCAGAGAAAAGGAACATAACGTTTTTTTTAACAAGACATTTTTTCCTCCTTAGTCCTAAGTTCCTCATGACTAAAGTTAGTCTATAAGTCACGTGACTTCCCCTGTAACTTATTTAAAGCGTAGAAGTCAAACCTGGAAACTGAGTCAGTTTAATGAATAGCTACAGCATATTTAAGCTACTAAGCCTACGTAAGCACTACTTCACCTTTTTAAAACATTTAGTGCATGAGGAGGATGAAGTGGCTTCAGAGATGCCAGGCCTCATGTCCACTCAACATGTGGAATGAAACTTGGGAAATATGTTTGTTTGTCTATCCTTGTACATTAATCAAAGTTAGAGCTGGAAGCTGACTATCTAAGATTAGCATAAATCCTAGAAACAAGGAAAAACTGCTTGTCTGGTTCTACAAAGTTTAACTATATTCGTTCAATCAGTTGCCTGTAGCCTGCTAAACTCTGATGACTGAAAAACCCCAGGAACTGATGCCTCCAGAGATTTAAGACTTTGTCAAGCATTTACACCACTTACACACCCTTTACAATTAAATTTTGATTTAGGCTTACTCGTAGTCTATCACAAGGGTCCAGCAACCCTATAACTTTTGACAAGATAAGCAGTTAGGATAGTTAATGGACAGTAACATTTTTTTCAGGCTATATGTTCATTTCCAACTTTCCAATATGTAGTCAAGGTTTATTAGCAAAAATCTGATTTTGTCTGTTAGAGGAACACTTACTTGAGATTATTTTGTTACAGTACAGTGAGGTAAATGGTCAATGGTCTGCACTTATATAAAGGGGGGGAGCTGCCTTGCAGCTAAGTTGGGGTTTATTGTCTTGCTCAAGGAAACTTCGACAAGTGAGCGGAGGAGCCGGGGATTGAACCAACAACTGCGAGATTGGTGGACGGCCGCTCTACAAGATAAGCAGTTAGGATAGTTAACTATAGTGCAGTCACCCCACTATAGTGCTGAAATGTAACCTGAGCCAGGCTGTGCTGATCAAAAATGCTGTCAGTCCCAAAAACAAATTGCTTATACTTTCCATTTTCCCACTGGAACTTGCACCTGATTTGAACTTGTAAGTTTGGACTTTGTTACTTGAATGGTATTTGATCCAATATTTGCTTTAAGTATAGTAATTACCTAGTATACTACTATGCTAGGTAATCAGGACCCAATCCTTGGTTCACAGTTAAAGGTGTTCTGTGGACTTTTTAAACACTAGAAGCACAATTCCTTAAGAATGCCTCTCCACACGGTCAGTCATTTGTACAGTTATAAAAATGCCAAGAAATTAAACTATGCATTTATAAAGGTTATTAACAGTCAAATGTGACACACAAATGTATAGTTTCTATGTTAAAAAATTCATTAAAAATAAATAATAGTTAATCTAATTAAATATTAGTTTAGTTTAGCTCTTCACCCAGAACTCAACCCTTGACAAGACGAAGTGAGGTGCAGTTAAAAATTTCAGCTGCCTCAGGAGTCACCATGTCGACCTTGAACCCTTCAGCCAGAGACATCTTAAGAAGTTCTTCCACAAACCCCTGCATGTCTGTAATTTCACTTGAGCTTTGATGCATGTTCAAGATACTATCCAACTGTGAGGCCTCTGGGATACAGACAATTAGACCTCTGTAATGCTGCTTGTCATACTGGTCCTGCGGGAGTTCATCAGGCCTTGGCACCCAGTCCAGTTTCAGCCTGTTCTGATTCCAGGGATGGAGACTTGTGAGTCCTTGGGGTGTTTTATAGGAGAAGTGCCCACAAAGCATAACAAGGAAAGCTCTCCATGTACAAAAGAGGTTGACTGTAAAAGCATGGACAGAGCACGTACGGAGTTCATAGTTTTCTGGACCATGCCGTAAGTTAAAGTGAAGAATGCGAATCTGGAATAAGAGAATAAAGTATTCTGACTACAAGTTCTCTAAGGACACAGAGAATCAGTTTTCCAATGTCGTTATACACACATGCACTCAAAGTCAACTGATATTATATAAACACACACTAAACATCAACTCAGAAGCTTTGTGAAGGTCTAGTTTTTAAGATTCCCACAGTTCCAATCTTTTAAATCTTTTAAATAAAAGACACAGAAAAAAATTACTGAACGCCCAACGAGAAAAAGTGCTGAATCAGATGATCTTACTAATTAGTTCTTTCTTAAAAATATCAAAATTTTGCTGGATTACCACATGTACTCCCACTTCAAATCAGTACATCTTATAAATGCATAATTTTTTGCCAAGCTGTCATGCAAGGTACATACAAATAAAATGTATATATACTAGATCATGCCAACAACTTTATTTTCTTACTCAGGAACTAGCCGATAGTATCCTTTGCAGAATATTTTGGATTGTAGTAGCTGAAACCATGGTCCGAGAAACCGTCCCATACAACACTTCCACTGATCTTCACTGCAGACAAGCTTTTTTCCTCTGGGTCACATGAAGATCCTTGAATGCAATGCATATTATTTTCTTTGTCACACTTTTACCTGCCCCTTCCAAATCTCTCTGGAGGTTTATTTTTAATAAATTCTCAGGTTTTAGGTTCTCAGAAAGGTGATAATTATACTATGTGGGTAGTGGAGTTGTACTGGACCTCTTCATTATAAGAAGAGGTTTTTCTAATGTTTTGGCCACCCTATTCAAAATGAATGAGGTGGTGAAATGCTGAACAGGTGGCTGCTGTCACATGCAATTGCAACATTGCAAATTGGCTTAAATTGTCATATCGTGAAGTGAATATTACTATATTCTCTCACTTCAACTATTGTATTTCAAGTTGATCCAAATAAAACTATGAAACCAATTAGATCACTTTAAATTAAGCTGTTAAAAGTCTTGGATTAAAACCACAACTATACCATCACTGTTATAGATTAAGTAAATATGTTGATTTTTTATAATTTAATATTGTACTGTATTGTTCTGTCTGGTGTTCAGAATGACACAATATTGCCTCCACCACTGAAAAGATTTGTACACTCTACACTAAACAGAGTGCCAAAGGCAGTCAACTCTGAGTGCCAAATGTAGAATCCAGAAGATCTTTCTTTCTCAATTTAAGCCATTAACGAATGGAACAACTTTTTCATATTATTTGAGGCTTTTTAAATTGTATATTGTTTTAAAACAAGATAACCCGTTAAAAGGTAATTGCAGGAAAACTTGTTAAATGCTTATCCCACCCACTGCACAACTTAACTGTACATTTAACATTTTTAATAGAGAAGCATAAATAAATTAACCAGGTATATCTCCCTGTAATGTCCTACTGCAACCGTATATTCTGTACTGTGAGGTGAACTCCTACTAAATAGAAATATAATCACCAGATATATTAATTCTACTAATACAACATACCAGTGTTAATAAGATAGACTGCTTTAGTAATTATAATAAAAAATTTGACTTCAAAAACTGCTATACCCTTATTACACATACCTTAGACTCAACGTTAACAATTATCATGGCTCCTAGTGGCCCGCCCCTAAGGCTGAGAGGAACTGAAGCCTCATAGCGGCGAATCTCTTCCAGCAAGGGATGTATTTGGAAGAAGTCGGCTTCTCTCCGCAACAGTGCGAAATCTGAGAAACTAACTGGCAGATCCAGGGCACCGGAGCGCAGGAAGTTAAGGATGTACCTAAACACTTTCCCATCACGGTCTATGAAAATGTTTCCTCTGTTATCCTTAACCACAGGGATTTGTCCTGTGAACATGGCGCCTAGCATTGAGTCACGGCAGCGGGTCAGGGTATCCAGGCTTGTTGTATAAATTTCTCCACCAACATTCAATGACACCAGGTTATGGTGAGAGTTCCTGTTGCTGTAATCATCCAGTGAGTTGAGGTTCAGCATCTTGGACACAAAGCTTTTGTGATCCAGAGAAAACCTGTTGCTGAGAGGGTGAGGGTCACTATGGTCTGATCAGGAATAGTGAATGAGGGATGAGAAAGTGTTGTTTCCAAAAAAGACTTGCTTCTTTTGACAGTCAGAATACAGCCAAGTTAAAGGAGACGTGAGTAAATCTGCCTAGTCTGTTTCTAAAGCTGAAGACTCATAAAACCAGAGCTTAAAACCTACAACAGTTGCTGGTCTTTTGCTTCTCCTTGTTATTTTAAAACAAATGTGATGTCCTTTGTTTCCTGTAATTTTCTTGATGTTTCTCTTGTAGGATTCTGAATAGTGTCAGCCAGAAGCACGGCTACAGTCCGACTATGTTAAAGTAGAAAAGAAACAGGGCCAGCGTGATCAGCATTCTAATAACCAGACACTTCTGGCTCTGTCTCCATAAAGCTCCCTTTTATTCTCAGCTCTAACCCCACGATGTCTCGCTCACTCACGCACAGACACAAACTGGAGCTGTCCAAGCAAAACACAGAGGGCTGGGCAATTTGTCTGGACTGTTGCTATGAAAGTGACAGCTATAACACTGCTAAGTGCTTTTTATCCCGTGAACAAATAAACAATGTCCTCAATTCTTTGTAATGGAAATATTTTCTAGCAAACAGAATAACAAAAATTGCAAAAATAGCACAACCAGCTTTGTTTAATCTGCTGTATTACACTGCAGGGTGAGAATAATTAAGCTATATTAATGTCACAAATTATCATGATTTTAAAAATTATTTAATCTATGGCAGAAGGTTTGGAAGGATTTCACTTGATGTTTGAATGATGTATCCACACAAAAACTGTAATGGTTTAACTTAAAGTGCCAATATGCACCAATTCAAAAAACATCCAAGCCACCCACTAAGAACCTAAGGGCCCGAACATGCTTGACGTGGTCTATCCCCAACAATTAATATGCGGGACGTGAAGGTTTTTGCGACACCATTTCAATTCTGAAAGAGTTACAAGCTACAATGGCTCTGATGAGTCTTAGTGTCCTCCCAAGTCTGTTTTCTCGCAGTCATACAGTTTTCAGGTTTGCTCTAGGCAAACTTATGCCTGTTTCTTTAATTTCTTTTTTAATTAATTAACTGTACTCCAAAAGATATGCAGTGATTTGTAAATGTTCTTCCATCCATCCCTTGATTTCTGCTTTACAGTAACCTTTTCACTGAACTGCTGAGTGTTTAGTCACCAGTGATTGTACCTTCAAGATCCAGGTGTATTTACACTATGATACTACCAGTGGACTTATCATCTATTGCAGTTTTTTTAAATGTTTGTCATTGTACACATTCTCTTTGAAAACATTCATAATGAGGGGAACTTCAAAGTAGGGTGATATTGCAGCTTGTTCTCTGTGGTATGTACACAAATTACATATCACAAACATTTAGTTTAAATTGTTTTTTTTAAGCCACTGGCTTATGATATCTTAATCAAAAAAACAAAACATCAACTGGAAGAGCACAGTGTAGTTAGCTATGAGTCCTTAAGTGAGTCTAAAGTCCTTTTTCAACACAGTTTGTTTACCCTTTCATATATCACACAGTTTCTGACTGGACTACTAGAATTATGATGCAGCCTGACATTTCAGACACAGATTTAAGAAATATATTATCTATAGATAATAAACCTGACAATATCAATGCAGAAAGTGGTCTTTGTAGTTATGTGTGAGTGTGTAACCTTTATTCGGAATATAATCCTGTCAACGGCATGGGCCAGCAGCAATGTCACAGTGCATCCACCAAATCCTCCACCTGTCATCCGGCTGCCAAACACCCCCTCAACCTCCATGGCTATGGACACCAGCTCATCCAGTTCCCTGCAGCTCACCTCATACATATCTCTGACAAAGGGATGTCAAATTACAACATCAGTCTGACACCGTTCTCAACCATACTACAAATGGATCCAACTATTTTAACTGTACCTGAGGGAGTTGTGGCTCTCCACCATAAGCTTTCCAAACTCTTTGTAGGCTCCTCTCTTCAGGGCTTCAGCTGCTTGGACAGTTCTATTGATTTCCTCAATCACATGATGAGCTCTTCGATAGGTTACATCATCCAGTTTGTCCTTTACCGCTGAAATCAAATGTGAGGAGAAAATTAAAGTTAGCTTATCAGTAGAGCTGAAAAGGATGATATGTAGTAAGTCGGGGAGGGGGCTAGCTGTAGAACTAGTTTTTAGTCTTTATGCTAGGCTAGGAGAGACACATCAGGACTCTAGGTCCATGATAAACACAGGAACTGGTGTGTTTTTTCAATCTCATTTGGAAAAGCAGATAAAACTGAATTCCAAGGGAAAGAACAAGAATGAGACAAATAGCAATGTGAGACAGTGCAGTTAAAGAACAAGACAAAAGAGAGAATTGTATCAATGGAAAAACCGAGGACAGTTTGAGGGAGGAGTCAGGACAGTCTAGCCCAGGAAGGAGCAGAGGTATCAAAAGAATGATAAAGAAATTTATATCACACCCTCCAGATCTTTCATGGTAGCATCTCTGAGACTGGCCTTCCCCAAGATGTAAGCAGCTTCCTCACACTGTCTGCGTCTCACAGAATACTCGCTGCTGGCCAGCGAGTGCTTCACATTAGAATTGGTGATGAGAATGACCAAGCCTGAATCTGCCAGGGGGACAGGGGTGGCCTCCAGTGACCTGAGAGGAAAATATCTGTGGTAGAAAATATGAAAGGAAAAACTGTGGGATTATTTTCTTCTCAGTGGGTGTTGAAAATACCTGCAGTCAATGAGCAGAGCATGGCGCTCCCTCCCAAGGACAGACACAAACTGATCCATAATGCCACAGGGCACACCAGCATGACTGTGTTCTGCCTGTTGACAGGCTACAGCTTTGGACACTTTGTCTCCATCATCTGTGGAAACCAAACAAAAAAATATTCCACAAGATCAAGCATTACATGTTGGCTTTTCCTTGAAAACCATAGAACATTTTCCTTCTTTAATGTAGTTTAGATTCTTCCTGAATTCAGTAAGGTTTTATCAAAGCTTAGTTTCTGTAAATACTCTGACCTGGCTTGATTTGCTGCAGGAATGTGTAGAAAGCCACCTCCAAGGAAGCAGAGCTAGACAGACCCCCTCCCAGGGGGACACTGCTGGCTATTACTGCCCTGAAACCTGGGACAGGAGGAGCTGTAGTACAGGAGGCAAACAGAGATAACATGTAAAAATGCCCTGTAGTGTTAAAAAGGCAGAAAATAATCTAAAAGTCAGATTTATACTTCTCTGTCGATATACGTAAATACTGAGGAAAAGGGAATTATCGGTAATTGTAGGTCGCAGAGGTTTGCAGAGGCCCGATGTGCCCAGATCCCAAATCTTAACAAAAGCGTTATGCGGACATGTGCGTCGAACAAGGTGACTGAATAATGTCTTAAGTCAGGATTGAAGCAGGAATGGAACTGGAAATAAGTAAATTGGAAAAGTAGAACAAGAAACAGAGCCGTTCATACCTGTTAACACTGATTTTCTATAATGTGTATATATGTTGTTTAATGTATCCTATAGTTGTACTGCTGCTTTATGAAATCTTTAGTGTATACATTTAGTTTTTACTGTGTTTCTGAGATATTATTTATATTTTCAGATATTCTATATCATTTATAATGTAAAAACAAAGGACACTGTAGTTATCCAAGTCTATTAAATGCATCACATCCCTATCTAACCAATGACGCATACTGCCCTCTTTTGAACAAGTATGCCTACAGTATAAAATAAACACATGCAAACGTATCCGAGGTCCGTGTTGACGTTTACGTGTATGGACGGAGAAGTATAATTGAGCCTGAAGGCGTACCATCTTGTGTCAATGCGGTGCACCTTTTGTCATTCAATTTCACTAGACAACATGAACTTTCTTTTTAATAGCTGTTCAATTTAATATTTCATAGATAAACTGTAATCCCTAATTGAGGTAGGTCCCAGGCAATATTTAAGAGCTTTGGATACAGTCATTGTTTACCTCTGTAATGATGTATAACACCCTTCACATAGTTTGCCCAGCTGGGAGACCCCGGAGACAGTGATCCATCACTGGACAGGCTGAAATCCACTCTCAGAGGCTCATCTGCATCCTGAGTTGTTGTTACTATGGTAATATTCTGGCCAGAGGTTTCACTCCCTACCACCACAGTCACCAGGGGCAGTGCCTGGCTCAGTAAACAAACATATAGCGTTTTTTTGTCAGGGGAAATAGGTAGCCAGACTCCATTAAAAACAACCGGAAATGTAACATGTTTTTGTGCTGACGTGGAACTTGAAAATCTGTTAAACTTGGCATGTAAACCCCCCACCAAACATTATTCGGAATCTTTATATTCTAAGCTAAAACGACAGAACAAGGTCTTTAATAAAAAATAAACTTTTGTTTTACCAATTGTCATTGTCATGTGATATCCGCCACGATCACAGTAAACATTAAACTCAACATTTTTCTTCATGACATTTGGTGTGTTAAACAACAAGTTCAAATCCCAGCGAGTGAACAGTCGTGGTTATGGCGTTTTACCATTGGAAGCACAAACCCCTGGTTGTAGTCAGTGTGCTCGCCTATTAGGTTGACTCTTCCCGGAGCACACACCGCAACTTGAAGAGCCTCTTCCCCGAACAGCTGTCTATACACACAAGTAGCATCCTCAACTAGCTTGGACACACTTGGAAATGCACTGGCCATTGTACCAAACGGAATTTAGCGCAGGCTAAAACACGTATTTTACTGACAACCGACAGGTTGAGACATGTACGTACAATCCGCTCTAATACTACGTAATGTCAAATAATAATACGCAAAGAAGTCTCGTTTCAAAACGTTGGTAAAACGGTGTAGAAATCTTCTTCGCTTAAATTGTGATCTGGAACCTTGAGGAGCATTACCGCCACCTACTGAGCGTAACTAAACCCCGGGCCGGACCCCCCGCCCCCCCGTAATAGAAACCGTAATAAACATAGTCTGCACCCAGCAGCAGTTTGCAGTCTAGATATCTTTCTAATAGTTGCTGATTTCATTGTACTTCTATGTTCATCTTGTGCATATGACAAAAAAATCTCTTGAAGCTTGAATGTTTTAAAATTGAGCGACCAAAACCAAATTTATATAAATTTATATGGTTGTTTTTTTTTTTGTTTTTTTTACATATTTTACCATTTAATCCAATGCTTCTTTGTCTATCGCCTCAGGTCATGGACCCCAATTCCTGCTGGAGATTGACAGTCAAATAACTCGCATGTTTCACCTTAAGACAGACACTTCACATTACCTGAGGGTTTTTAATTTGAGTTCTGGTTTCCCATGAGTGCATCACAACACCTGAGGTCCTGCTGAGCTACAGCTCTGATGCTGTCCAGAGTGTAAACTAAGCCTTAGTGTACATGATATGGAGGTAAAGGGGACATATGTTCCATTTAGACACTCTACAACCAAGAAATACTTGAAGTACACACAAACAGGACTTATAGTTAGAATACACATGAATGGACTTTGTGCAGTTAATACTTGGATTTACTGTTCATGTGAACACAAGCTAAGAACATTTACTGTTCTTAGCTTGTGCTAGCTTGTGTTGTGGGCAGTGCTGGTCCCAAGCCTGGTAGAAATTGGGAAGGATTGTGTCGGGAAGGGTTGCGTCATGCATAAAAACTGTACCAGATCAACATATGTACGAATGATCTGCTGTGGTGACCCTGAACTTAGGGGAAAAGCCGAAAGGATAATAAAATGTGTTCTTTAAGTATTAACTGCACAAAGTCTATTCATGTGTAATCTAACAATAAGTCTTGTTTGTGTGTAATGTAGTTATTTCTTGGTTGTAAAGTATCTAAATACAACATTTCTCAGTGACCTCTATGACCAAAAAATAGATTAATCTACAGATTAATACCATGAAAAACATGGACTTCCTCTGCCAAATTCCAAAAATATAGTAGAATATGGCCAACATATAGCTCACCTTTACTTAAGTGTACTTTTAACACTAGGTGGAGCTACTGTCGTGTCCAAGGCAGCCCCTTACAATCATACACTGGTGGGGGAGCTGCTATGCAGCTGGCTACCACTCAAAGGAGCAGCTAAGTTGGGGTTCAGTGTCTTGCTCAAGGACACTTTGACGTGTGACTGGAGGAGCCAGGGATTGAACCAACAACTGTGAGATTGGTGAAAAACCACTCTACCTTCCTGCGCCACAGTCGCCCCAGTGTGAAAATTTATATTTCTTCATAGAAGTTAAGCAGAAGTGTGTATTTAAATTCAATTCAATTCAACTTTATTTATATGGCGCCAATTCACAACAAAGTCATCTCAAGGCACTTTACAGATTAAAATCAAGACTATAAAAATGTTTAAAGAAAGTCTAACAATTCCCCCCTTATGCAAGACCTAGGCAACAGTGGAGAGGAAAAATTCCCTTTAACGGAAGAAACCTCCAGCAGAACCAGGCTCAGGGTGGACGGCCATCTGCCTTAACTGGTTGGGGTGAGTGAAAACATTGGGCAGGTTGGTGGGACCAGTAGCTGAGCACTGGAAAACACATAGCTCCAAAGCTGGGGAAACCTGCAGAAAGGGACAGAGAGAGGGAGACAGAGAGGTAGAAACACATCTACAGGAGAAAAAGACACAAAGTTAATGTCATACAGTGATGACAAATAAATGCGGGATAAGAGGAGAGGAGAGAGAAGAGAGGAGGAAAGTAACTAAGTGCATTGGGGTGGTGAGTCACCCAGCAGTCTAAAATTATAGCAGAATGATTATAGTTAACTATGAGCTTTATCAAAGGGCAAGGCTGTAAGCCTAGACTTAAAAGTGGAGAGGTTGTCTGCTTTTAAACTGGGAGCGGATTGGACAAGGATACTTTTTAAAAGAACAATATTAGTGGAACAAATAGTTTTCAAGTAAATTAAGGTAAAAAGACTATAATTGGATTATAAATAGTTTTAAATAACAGCATCAAACCTGCAACTCACTAACCCCTTTTTGTTATGCTTTAACTGCAGCCTCGTTCATTTGAATTTATTCAGGAAAGTGTCTTCATTTATCCTCCTCCTAAACAGGTGAAATGCATGTTTATTTGGGTAAATAACTAAGCAAGTCTAAAACCTTCCATTGTTACCCTCTGGTGGGGTTGGCAAATTGTTTTGAATCATTCTTCCGCTGATTCATAATTAGTTTTGCTTTTCTCTTTAATTGGCAAAGTTTTTCAGGACACCCCTGAATTAATTCTGCAGCTATAATCATGAGTCACATCATCAATCTTTCTGATTCTGACTGCTAGTAGGGGGCTTGGTTATTGTGGTATTACCAATGAATTTTTGCTCATTAAGTCTTTAAATGGTGGATTGTGATAAATTTTACCCTGCTCTCTGGGGTTTGTTGGTATTATCATTGTTGCTTTTGGGTTTTTCTTCACAGCTCTCACAATGTATCATGAACCTTCATTCAATGTGGTCAGGAGTCTAATTAGCAAGTTCTTGTCACTTTGTCCTTTTGTCTTCCATGTCTTTTAATTCCTTGAGACTGATCCACTGCACTGGTTCCCGTGGTTTCCCTGCTAGGAAGCAAATGTTCAGGTGTAGGTTGTTTTACGGTTGATATCTAGCTAACACACTTCTTTGTGGAGCCAGGGACAGGATGTCTTGCTGGTGAAAAAGGTGAAGAAGAACTGGTTTAAGCAAGTATGATACTGGGTCTGCCAGAAGTGTGAAAACAGTGAAACAATGTTACCTATATTTGGAAATTTCGCTCACACATCCCCGCTTTTATCATTTTATGATAACTACATGATCAGGGCACCAGATATTGCCTTTGACACCTTCCTGTATTTACACTTCTTGTTGTTTGTTATAGCTTGAAGTGCGGGCTGAGTGCCAATCTGCACACCCCCTCATTGGGGTGAACAATTCATGAGACAAATTTGACTGTCTGTAGATTGTTGGTTGTTTTTCATGGCGGTTGTCTCCTTGTTTAGTCGGTGCATGTCTGGTTATAGTTCCTTTTTTGATTCCTCTTGCAGTGGCTGGTGTGGACCCACACGACATGTTTGATAGGATTAAGCCCTACACTAGAAGGTTTTCCAAATATAATGTCAAATGGAACTAACCCATGTGTTGTTCTTACTCTTGTACGCATATAGAATAACATCAATGGTAATGCTTCGATCCACATTAAACCTGTTACTTGAGAGCATTTTGCTAGTTTTGTCTTGAGGATGCCATTTTGTCATTCTATTGCACCTGCACTCTGAGGGTTATACGAGCAATACATGACTTCAAACCTAAAATAATTTGACAAATCTTTCAATACTTTGTTGGCAAACCCAGGACCATTGTCCTACTGATTTTTTTTTTTTTTTGGAATACCCCAGCAAACAATGATGTCTCTTGTTAAGGCTTTTAACCCTGTGGATGCATCCTGTTTGGAAGAAGGGAAAACCTCTACCCACTTGCTAAACACGCAAACCATGGTCAAGCAATATCTCTTGTTTTTGCATGGTGACAATTCAATGAAGTCAATCATCCAACGTTGAAAGGGCCCATCAGGTGGGGGGTGACCTTGCAATGGCATGTAACTGGCACCAGAGGCATTGTGTTCTGCACAGATTATACATTTTCTGCAATATGTTGAAAAATCCCTGATGTACCAGTGAGTGTTGACATATGCACACACCCCCCCTTGCATGCATGATCTTTACCATGAGCTAACTTTTGGTGAAGGACAGTCACCAAACATTTTTTGTGGCGTACTGGGTGAAGGCGGAAATGGCCAAACCACCTCTGGATCTTTCTCATGCGGAGAAGGCCTAAAAGAACAATCACAGGCGCATCAGAGACAGAGATGATACTACTGCGTGAGGCGAAAACTGACAGGAGAGAAACGAGCGCCTCTCTTCTCACAGGAGAGAGCTTTCCCGTCATGCTGAGTGCATTCAGGTGCACTCCGAAATGAATTATTGACTAGGACGGCATCGGTGAGCTGTTTTTCCAGTTTCACCACACGCACTCTAACTTTTCAGCTTCCCACTTTTATCAACTTTTTTCCTACTTTTCCTTCTTTCCTTCAGTCAACTTTAATCTTACATAAACAAACTATACATCAAAACGTAGGTATTTTTGTCTTATTTCAGTAAATGTAGAGAGAGTGCATTCTCAAACTCCCATTGGCACCCATTATAACAGAGGTCCTGAAATTCTCCTCAAATCACAAACAGGGGGCTGTTTTAAAATCGCCACCACGCCTTCATTTTATGGAGTATCTTCAAATAAAGTAAATCACCGTGTTTGGTGAACCCTTTTTCATATTTTCAACATTTTTGTGAGGCAAATTCTCAGCACTTTCACAGCCTATCTTTGACTCAGCAGGCAGGCAGCAGGCAGGCAGCAGGCAGGCAGCAGGCAGGCAGCAGGCAGGCAGCAGGCAGGCAGCAGGCAGGCAGCAGGCAGGCAGCAGGCAGGCAGCAGGCAGGCAGCAGGCAGTCATGGTAACGGACACAGTTGCATCAGATCATGTGATCAGCCTCAGAGCTGTGTTAACACACTTTACCTGAGAT
Organism: Channa argus; assembly: GCF_033026475.1. NCBI lineage: Eukaryota > Metazoa > Chordata > Actinopteri > Anabantiformes > Channidae > Channa > Channa argus. Next base: position 19,626,046 of record NC_090216.1, read on the forward strand.
TTCACCTTAACATACACAGTGGAGACACACACACACACACTCCCTCACAGACAGGAAATACACTTTCAAAATAAAAGCCTTTCATCATACTTTATCCACTTTTTAACATTTTTTTTGTCCTTTTGGCTTATCCCGTGAGTTCAGGATAGCCACAGCGGATCATTGTTTTTACACTGGATGCCCTTCCTGACGCAACCCTCCCGAATTTCTGCCGGGCTTGGACCGGCACTGCACAGCTGGGGATAGGAGTGGGTCTGTTAGGAGTTTAGTATCATGCCCAGAGACACTTCGACATATAGCCAGGACCGGGGATCGAACCACTGACCCTGTGAAAGACTGCCTTACCAACTGAGCTACAGCGGCCCAAAAGCCTTTCATCATACTATTTTCAATTATTTGCTAAAATTAGTTTGTGGTAAAGTCTCCTGACAGTGAACACACACACAACCAGACACACACAGACAGGAAACACAGTTTCAAATTAAAAACTTTCCACTTTTTTTAGTGTTTCAGTATTAAAATGGTCCCATCATTTCTAAATATTTACTTCTTCCTTTTTCTTGACACTTTTAATAGCAAATTTTACTTTGCTTCTTTCTTTTAACTTTGAATATTTACATTTTCCTTTGTTTCTTACTACTTTTTTAAACTTTTTTTATTTCAACTTGTTATTTATTTCTTCCTTTTTTCTTTACACTTTAAAATATATATTTTTTAATTATTTACTTCATCTTGTGTTACTTTCAAATGTTTTTTTCTTTTATGAATTCAACTTTTCCTGGACTTTTATTTCTTCTCTTACTGTCATCTTCTATCTTTCTCCTTTTGTTCACATTTATTTCTTTTCAGCGTTTTGGATCCTTTCAAAGTCTTCACATTTGGCTTCGCATCTGCGGCTTTGAACCTGCGAACGCCTCCAATCTCTGCTGCTTCTGAGCTGACGGTCAGCCTCTACCGGGCAACTTAACAGCTCTCCCATGTGATTTGCGGAAATTGTATGTATGAGCCAACCAAGGGTAGGTTAGTTTAGTTACTTGTTTTATGTAATGTTTGCTTGTGTGTGTAATGTAATTGTTTATGTAATGTGTTTTTGTGATGTGTCTATGTACTGACGATGTCTTTAGTGATATCATATGGCTTTGATAATTTGCCTTTGATGGTTGCCTTTGTAGTTTACCTTTAAGTTTGTTGACCAGTGGTCAAGGAAACAATGCAATGCTAAGGGTTTGTTAAGGAGAGATGCAGTTTTTAGCTCAGCTACTGAAGGGTGTAGACGTGACACAGTAACTGAAGCAAAGGAACTGAGTACAATGTAGACAGCAAGAGAGTTCAGCTCAGCTACTGAAGGGTGCAGACGTTACACAGTAACTAGAGCAGGGGAACTCTGACTACAAGAAAGGTGTGGAACGCAACAAGGTAGGAGAAAAGGGTTCTGTGTGTAGCTGTAGAGGCACACGGTTTCTTACCGAGTTCCGCAAGTCCTGTGAGTTCTGTGAGTTCAGACATACTTTGGGAAACTTGTTTGATGAAACAGCTAGTGAGCGTGCTTGGGAGATCACTGTGCTTAAAGTTGTATGTACAATTGATCTGTCATTGGCTAAGTTGAGAAGCAAGTACAATAAATGTTCAATGTTTACAATAAATGTTCAATGTTTGACTAACAACAATCTCTGGAGCGAAGTATGTGCTGAAGAGTCAGGAGCGTCAGAGCGTCAGTATTTGTAGTGTAGTAAACTTGCCCTATAGTTTTGACCACAACAGCTGCCATGTAAGGTGCTCACCTGACCAACCAGGACCAACTTGTTGTTCAGTGTCAAAACCTACTGTTCCCTAGGAATAAAAAAAAAAATTACAGTCCCCTTAAAAAATATTCCAAGGCTAATTCTTTTGTTTTTGCTCTACACTGAAGACATTTCGGTTTAAAACATTACATAATCACAACTATTTTGTTGTGCATATGTACTGTAATGGAAATTCACGTATGTATATATATATATATATTATACTTTTAATACTTATGTTTAGTCTAGGGTAAAGAATATTCTGTCCGGCAACAGGAGGATATAAATTCATGTTAGACATGTTACAATTTTAGAACTTGAGACTCTGTTGGTGCACTTCTTTCTTGCAGATATGCCATAAATGTTTTCTCAAGAAAATAAAACCCATAAAGACACCCTGGATATTTCTTTATTGATTACACGTGTTACAAGTAATTGTTTAATTTTGCCACGACAGTAGAAAGGACAAGAAAGACCTAGGAGGAAAAAGTTATTTTACTTTGTATCAATTGTTTAAATCGATGGTTTAGACTATTTGGCTTAAGGTATTTGTCTTAAGCTACCCATTGAAGTAGTTTAAGTTATAGCTCTGTGCTATATTAAGCCACATTGTTAATGTAAATTTGGTGATACCATCCACCCGTCTTAAGTAAATTTGGTGATACCATCCACCTGTCTTAAGTAATTCTTTTGTTTCATCTCCATCTCCAATGATACTCAGAATTTCATGTCCTTGCACATATACGCTATATAAAAATATTCCTTAAGATTTGGTAATGCCATACACGTTTCCCAAGTTGTGAGGTTTCAAATTTGATTCTTGGCCTTTGACCATCCATATATATCTTGAGACAACTTTTGTCCCATATTCTAAATTGATTATCATCAGGTATTTGGATGGGTAATGACTGAAATTAATAGAGAAGTCATGGTAGGATATTAATCTTTATCGCCTCTATTCATTAACTAAAATCCAGTGAAAGTACGGCCCACCTATCAGTGTTGCTCCTAAAGTCCTTTTTTACTTTGATGTAATTGGCTTTGTACAGGTCATACATTTTTCCTGTTAAATTAACCTCGAGGCATTTCATTTTGGTTGCATTTCAATTCAAATTATATTTCTCATATGTTTTTAGTTTTGACATAATTGATGGTAATATCTGTGTCCTAGCCAGGTTCTTGTACCCAGATTAGAAACCAAATCAAATTGGTTGATTAACACAAGAAGTCATACAACTAGATGACTGTGGCACAGGAAGGTAGACCGGTCGTCCATCAATCCCACAGTTGCTGGTTTGATCCCCAGCTCCCCTGGTCACACCCTGAAGTGTCCTTGAGCAAGACACTGAACCCTTACTTAGTTGCTCCCGGTGAGTGTTGGGCAGCTGCATAGCAGCTTCCCCACCGATGTATAAGTGTGTGTGTAATTGTGAGTGGTAATGGGTGAATGAGAAGCAGTGTAAAGCACTTTGAATGCCAATAGTTAGAAAAGCGCTATTTAAGTGCAGACCATTTACCATGTAGTTTGGTTTTTCTAAGTAACAGATTATGTCAGTCTCAAAAAGCCCAATGTTTTACTCTAGCTAACCTCTTATTCCTTTTATAGGTCTTTATTCTGTCTAATCGGTTGTGCCAATAGTTCTATATAAATTGCAAACAATGTGGGCAAAAGGTAGCAACCTTGTTTGTTTATACTCTTAGTATAAAATGCCAATTATTTTAATCCAGGCAATTGGTTTTTATATAGTATTTTAACACATTGAAAGGTATTCTCATTTAATCCAAATTTGTTGAGTACTAGGCATAAAAATGTCCAATTAACACTATCAAATGCCTTTTCAGCGTCAAGGTGTATTAAGGCTGTATTAATATTGCAGTGTGTAACATTTTCAATGATATGTAGCGCCCTCCTTATGTTATCTTGGGTTTGGCACACCTTAATAAAGCCTGTCTGATCTTAATCTATAATGTTTAATTATTAACTTTAGGTATCACTGATATTACTGCTTCCTTCCAGGATGGTGGAAGTTTGTCGTGTTATAGTGTGTGTGAATGATAGCTTTAGTAGAAGTATAAAATTTTCACTGAATGTTTTGGACCACTCAGATTGTAGGCAGTCACTAGCAGAGGATTTATTTCTTTTTAGTCTACTCACTGGTTTCTCTATTTCTGCTCTTGAGATGGGTGATGTCAGGAGGTCATTCTGGCGCTTCCCATTTGCAGGTAAAGTCAAAGTCTCTAGAAAAACCTTCATCTGGTCAGCATTAGCTGACAGTGGTTGGCCATACAAATCTATACTAGTTCATAAAGTTAGTTTCAATCTTTTTGGGTTGTGGTTGCTTCCCTTATTTTCTGAAATGTCCTATCTACCTGTTTTTGTTTTTTTATTTATTTTTTGGTAATCTAGTTCCCCTGGGCTTTCACTTCATAGTAATATTGCTTTACAAATCTGGCCTTCTTTTCAACTTAAGAAGTTTAATATTTTATGAATACTATTGCTATAGGAAGCAATGAGGAATTGCATGTGCGTTTATGTATTTGTTTGATTTCAAACAATTTCTGCTTTTCTTTTTTCATCCATTTCTTCTTTAGCTTTTTTGATATATGCTGTCTTAGCTATAAGTGTCCCCTTATGAGTGCCTTGAGAGCATCACACAAAATAACAGCGTTAAGCTCTCCATTGTTATTTTCAATTTGGTAGGTTGTAATCTCTTTTTTAATTTCTTCAACAATTGATTTAATATATAACATTGCTACATTTAATCTCCAGAGTTACCTTTTCTCTTGCGACACATCTGCCTCCTCAATTTCACACTCCACAGAGGCAGGAACAGAATCAGGACAGGCGTTGGCCGACCGAGGAACCAGAGATAGAGCCAGAGCAGAAGGGATGGCCACACCAGAGGTAGATGCCAGGAGAGGAAGCCCACAGACAGACTCAGGAACAGACGAGCCAAAGATGAGGCAGGAACAGGAGCAGAGAGTGTGTCGCTCCCTGTCACTAACTCCACCTGGTTACTACAGGAAAAGTACTACAGGAAAAGTGTCTTTACCTTTTGTTAGATTAATTGTTAGTCAAAAATGATAGTCACTTGAGTTTCGTTAAAAGGTTTTTACTTGCAGCAAGTTTCCGCCCTCTGTCCTTATCAACAGGGAACACATCTACCCAGTGTGTATGTTGAGAACGGTTCTCTCTGTTAAATAGAGTCAGTTGCCTGTAACTCACAGAGCCTGCAGTTTTAGTTAGCGGTTAGCAATAGTGTAACATCTTATTTTTTCATCATTTCCCTACTGTTTTAACTGTTTCAACTTGAAGTAAAACATTACATCAGGAATAACAATAATAATAATACTACAAACACTGTATAATAAGTAAAAAATAAATGTTTTGAATGTTAAAAATGTTGAAAATAAAAATAAAAATAAAATAAACAATTAAGAATAAATCTTCATATGACACTGTTCTTCCAAGACATCAACAAGCTACACTTCGTTAGATTTTCATAACTTGCATCATTGTTTGTTCACTTCAGTGTTCAATGAGGTGCTTTATCTTTAAACTTCTTCCTCATAATCATCACTTTGTATCTGCTGATACATAGTCTTTGTCATGGCAGTGTCAATCCACCATGCATAGCAAAAGTACAGGATTGACTGCCGAAAGTTACAAACACTTCTTTAAATTCTCAACAACATTGTTCCCACCATCTGTCCTTATCAACAGGGAACACCTCCACATACTATGTGTGCATGTTAGAAGGAAATTCTCTCTGTTAAATAAAATCAGTCACTTGTAACTCACAGGGCCTGCAGTTTAAGTTAGAAGTAGCAATGGTGTAACATCTTAATTTTTCCATCAAATTCATATTTGACGCAGAGCAACTTAGTTCAGCATGGAAATATCATTCCAACAGGTTTAATTTAGACAAACTTTGTCAATGCAAGTCCCTTACAATATTATGCGCCTAAAAGCAGTTTCAGGCCAAAATGAGCTGATTTGGAAGATGTGCTGGTTTATCACTAATCCAGGAAAACACTACAGGAAAAGTGTCTTTGCCTTCATATTTCACCATGAGCAACTTAGATCCCCATGGAAATATCATTCCAACAGGTTTTATGTATCCGCACTTCATCAATGCAATTCAATTCATAAATTTTCAAGACGTGCCTGTTTCTGAGAAAGCCAACAAAATACTAAAAGGCCACTTATATAGCACTTTACAAAGTTGATTCCCATTCACCCACTGATGGTGGTGTCTGCCATGCAAGGTGCTCACTTGAGCTACCGGGAGCAACTTGGGGTTATGTGTCTCTCCCAAGGAGCCTGGATCGAACCACTCACCCTGTAGTCTGTGGACGACCAACGGCCCACTGAGATAAAGCCGCCCCAGAGCAACTTATTTGAGCACGAAAATATAGTTCCAGCAGGTTCTGTTTAGCCACAGTTCATCAATGCATGTCCTGTACAATATTATGCGCTTAAAAGCAGTTTCAGGCCGAATGGAGCTGATTTTGAATATATGCTTGTTTATGACTTTTCCAGCCTGACACTGAAAGAAAAGTGTGTTTGCCTTCATATTTTACCCTAATAATGTCCTTATTAGTGATACTGATACCGTTAGTTAGCCGTTAGATGGACCAATCCTAACCCCCCTCCACCTGTGTTTTTTGTGACCGTTTACAGTTACATATTGTAGCAACCCACGGTTTATGGGAGCTAACTGTGGGAGGTGGTGAAGCTAAAGCTAAGGCTAACCCTAACTGACTTAGCTAATCTATAATCGCCTAGCTTGGGCGCTAGCAAGCTAATGTCAACGAACAGTTCAAAATGGCAGGCGGAAGGGAGAACACTTGCGCCCCATACACCGCACGACCCTGCCTCGAGCTGTTTGACATAAGCAATCACAACACAACTCTTGCCTTTTTACAGCTACCTCTCACAACAGAAATAGCTGAGCTTTATTTTGAACACACCCACAAGTAGCCGATCACCGTGAGGTCCATTCATACACCCATCACCTTCACTCACGGTGCCGGCTAACACATACACTTTACATGGCAAACCTAAACATGTGAACACACCTAATAACACTGTAACGTAATCATTTAACAACATTTAACATTTAAGCAATTAAAGAACAGAACTATTCAGAACACATTTACCCATAATTCACCCGGGGCAGATTGCATCCGCCCCCACACTAACCCACTTGCTGGGCCGTTACACTGCCCCCCCCCCAAGAGGGTTCAGTGTCCCCACAACCCTCAGTCACTCAGTCCCACAACAAAGTCTCTTAACTGTCCCGGCAGACGTCGAGCACGCGCCGGTCTTTGCAGCGGCCCACTCACCGCACCAGGCTCAGCCCCAAGTCCACTATTGTTCATGCTGGCACTGGGAGTGGCCGACAAAAGACTGTCCTCCGGTTCTGTCACCGGATTTGGAGCCAGAGGATGATATGGCGCCAGCCGATCCCTGTGCAGCACCACCCTCCGCCCCCTTCCCGGCATGCGAACCCGATAGACCACCTCAGAGATCCGGTCCAGGATCTCTCCGGGCCCCTGCCAGTGGCTAGTGAGTTTTGGCGAGAGCCCCCGCTTCCTCACAGGGCAGTACACCCAGACATTGTCCCCAACTGAAAAAGGGTGTCCATGGCACCGTCCATCATATGCCCGCTTTTGTCGGGCCCCAGCATCCCCTTGGGATTCCCGAGCCAGCTGATGGACCACACTAAGGCGCTCCTTGAGCCGCCTGAGGTAATCCAACTCTGCCCCCCCCGTAATTTCAGGCTCCGCGGGTGGCCCAAAAACCAAGTCCACTGGTGTCCGGAGCTCCCTTCCAAACATCAGTGTGGCTGGGGTACATTGGCTAGACTCCTGGACAGCAGTCCGGTAAGCCCACAGGACCAGGGGTAGGTGCTGGTCCCAGTCCTTCTGATGCCGGCTGGTTAGAATGGCCAGCTGAGGGTGCGATTAAACCGCTCCACCAGTCCATCGCTCTGAGGGTGGAGTGGTGTGGTCCGAGTCTTTCTCACCCCGAGCCGCTGGCACACCTCAGCAAACAGCCGGCTCTCAAAGTTCCGCCCCTGGTCGCTGTGCAGTTCCTCCGGTACCCCAAACCGGGAGAACATGTCCTCCACCAGTCGCTGGGCAGCTCTAGTGGCAGTCTGGTCCGGAACTGCATATGCCTCAGGCCACTTGGTGAAGTAGTCCATTGCGACCAGGATGTAGCGATTGCCAGCCTCGGTAGTGGGAAAAGGGCCCAGGATATCCACGCCGACTCTCTCCATAGGCGCACCGACCAGGTACTGCTGCAGAGGCCCTCGGGAGCGTTGGGTGGGTCCTTTTTGAGCTGTACAGTCATCACAGCAGTGGACGTGAAGCTCCGCGTCCTGACGGCAGCCTGGCCAGTAGAAGCGCTGTCGCAAACGGCGCACCGTCTTGGAGTTTCCAAAGTGGCCAGCCCCGGCAGATCCATGGACCCACCGGAGTACCTCCGCCCGAAGAGCACTGGGGACCAAGAGTTGCAGGCGGTCAGCCCCCCCACCTGGTGCCCGCCACCGCCGGTAGAGGATACCATCACAGAGCTCCAGGCTGCCCCACTGTGAGTGAAGCAGCTTGATCTCTGGCCCTCTGGCTGAAATGGCCAGCCATTCCGGTCGTTGTTGAGTCTCCAGCCAGCTGCGAACCTCAGCCAGCACCGGATCCATCTCCTGATGCTGCTGCAGCTGTTCTCTGCTGAACGGCTCTCCCTCCCCGGTGGTGACTGCAGCTGCTGATGGCCCCAGCTCTCGTTCCTCATGGCGGCGACAGTAGCGGCACTCGTCCAGAAGACAGGGGCGTCGTGAGAGGGCATCAGCATTGCCATGCTGTCGCCCTGGCCGGTGCTGGATATCTAAGTCATACTCCTGGAGGATCTCCAGCCACCTTGCCACCTGGCCCTCGGGCTGCTTGAAGTTGAGCAGCCAGGTGAGAGAGGCGTGGTCGGTCCTCAAAGTGAACCTGGTGCCGAGGAGATATGGTCTAAAGTGTCTTACAGCCAGGACCACCGCCAACAGTTCTCGCCTAGTCACACAATAGTTGCGTTCAGGGCGGCTCAGACTGCAGCTGTAGTAGGCCACCACTCTCCTGTTCTCCTGTCTCCCCCCCTTGAGAGAGTACCACTCCAATTCCCACTCCACTGGCATCCGTGTCCACAATGAACGGCTGCTGGGGGTTGGGGTACGCCAAGACAGGAGCCTCCGAGAGGTCCACCTTCAAACGTTGGAAAGCCCTTGAGCAGGCCTCAGACCACTCGAAGCGCCGGCCCTTCTCAGTCACTCGGTGGAGGGGACTGGCAATGGTGGCAAAGTCTTTTACAAACCTCCGGTAATAGGAGGCTAGGCCAAGGAAACTCCTCAGCTCACTGGTGGTGGTTGGCTGGGGCCACTCTTTAATTGCAGCCACCTTGGCCCAGTCCGTGGTCACCCCATGCTCGTTGACCACGTGACCCAGAAACTGAGTCTCTCTCGCCAGCAAGTGGCATTTCGCTGGGTTAAGCCGCAGTCCAGCCTGACGAATGGCCATGAACACGCCTGCAAGGTTATTCATGGCGTCCTCGAAGCCCTTGGCGTGCACCAGCAGGTCGTCCAGGTAGACAACACAGCGGCTCCGAGGAATGTCCTTAAGAACACGCTCCATCAACCGTTCAAAGGTGGCCGGGGCATTGCAAAGTCCAAAAGGCATTACTTTAAACTGCCACAGTCCTTGCCCGATGGTGAAAGCAGTCTTTGAGCGGGCCTCTGGTGCTAGCTCTACTTGCCAGTACCCGCTACGCAAGTCCAAAGAGCTGAACCAACAGGATCCAGCAACATAGTCCAGGGCATCGTCGATGCGGGGCAGCGGGTAAGAGTCTTTCTTAGTAACTGCGTTTAAACGCCTATAATCCACACAGGGGCGCCATTTTCCCGTTTTTTTTCGCACCATCACCATTGGTGCAGCCCACGGACTGTCCGAGGGCTCGATGATGTCATTGGCCACCATACTCTCGATCAGTTCTTGTGCGGCTTGGCGTTTCACCAACGGCAGTCTATGGGGCCGCAAGCGAATGGGAGGCGCATCACCAGTGTCAATGTGGTGCTGCACCAGGCCCGTCCTAGTGCAGTCCTCGTCCCTGGCAGCAAAAATGTCTACGAAGTCCTGCAGCAGCCTGTTCAGCTGCTGCCGCTGCGCTGCGTCAAGGTGTCCACCGCTCCGCTGCGCTAGCTCCGCAACAGCGGCAGCAGTCTCATCAGAGGGAGGAGCATAGGCACGGGGGGGTGGCTGTTGGGGTACGCTGGCCCTGGCTGTGCGGCTCCCACGGTGTCTCCGTTGCCCCTCCTGCCCGGCCTGGGCTGGAGAGCGATGGTCTCGATGAGCCTGCTCGGGTGCGCTGGTCCTGGTGGTGCAGCTCCCTCCCTCCCTCCGTTGCCTCTCTTGCCCGGCCTGGGCTGGAGAGCGATGGTCTCGATGACGCTGCTCGGGTGCGCTGTTCCTGGTGGTGCAGCTCCCTCGGCGTCTCCGTTGCCTCTCTTGCCCGGCCTGGGCTGGAGAGCGATGGTCTCGATGACGCTGCTCGGGTGCGCTGGTCCTGGTGGTGCAGCTCCCTCGGCGTCTCCGTTGCCTCTCTTGCCCAGCCTGGGCTGGAGAGCGATGGTCTCGATGACGCTGCTCGGGTGCGCTGGTCCTGGTGGTGCGGCTCCCTCGGCGTCTCCGTTGCCTCTCTTGCCCGGCCTGGGCTGGAGAGCGATGGTCTCGATGACGCTGCTCGGTTGCGCTGGTCCTGGTGGTGCGGCTCCCTCGGCGTCTCCGTTGTCTCTCTTGCCCGGCCTGGGCTGGAGAGCGATGGTCTCGATGAGGCTGCTCGGGTGCGCTGGCCCTGGCTGTGCAGCTCCCACGACGTCTCTGGGATTCTCCAGCAGCACTCCGGCCTGACCGAAGGGGTATGGTCTCTGCACCGAGACAGATAGAAGACCCCGGCACGTCGACACAAGCTCCCCAGCGGGCCAGCAGGTCCAGACCCACAATGCAGTCGTCTCTAATGTCTGCAAGCCAAAACTCATGGCTTATCTGTTGCGCCCCCACCACCACGGGTAACAGTTTCTTGCCTGGCATTACTGTCTTTTCTCCCGTCACCGTAAGCAGTTCAGTGGTGGTGGGAGTCCAGTCTGCGGGGAGAGTACCAGCGGTCCCCGGCAGTACCCCCCATCGCAACAGGCAGATGGTGGATCCTGTATCCACTAGCGCCCTGCAAAGCTGCCCTGCGATGACACAGTCTATGTACAACCCCATAGCGGCTCCACAGCGTCCCACTGTGGGGCAGTCTATTTGGAGGAGTGGTTGGAAGCGGGATGAGGGGTCCCTCACTGCCTCATCCCGTATCCGTTTCCCGTCAGTGGCTCAGCTCTGGGGCGAGGTCTCGCAGCTAGGCAGTCCCTGGCGAAATGCCCTGGCTCCCCACAGCGGTGGCAGCGATCATCCCTTGGTCGTCGTCGTGTGACAGCTGGCTGGGCCCGGCTGGTTACCTCTCCCTCTAGGCGCTCCCCGGCAGCCTCCCGGCTGGCTGCCCTGACTGGCCTGTGCCAGGACGGGGATCGGCCCGGTGCTGAACCAACCCCCAGCACCTCCTCTGCACACTCGGCTTCTCTCAGGGCCTCTTCCAGTGAGCGGGGTGTGGACAGGCGGACATGTTGGCGAAGTCGCTCTGGTGCTAGCCCCCGCAGAAAGGAGTGGAGGCTCAGTTCCTCTCGGGCTGCAACCGGAAAGGTGGGGTAGCTGCGTTGGGTGTAGAGCTGTACATAAGCGGCAAAAACCCCAAGCTCTCTCCGTCATGTCTGTAGCGGCCAGCTAGCTGCTCTCTGCTCTGCTCAACGGAGGTTCTCTGCCCGAAGCGCCGTTGGAGAGCGGCGGTGATGGCTTGGAGCTCCCGACGATCCTCTGGGAGTAGGTCAGCAAGCACCTGCAAGGCAGGACCTTCCAGGGCCAGGGCCAGGTGAGTAGCCGTTTCCTCACCGCTCCATCCCCCATGGAGGGCAGCCAACTCGACCTGGGCGAGGTACGGTTCCAGTGGAGTCAGCCCACTGTAACGTGGTAGCTTTACTGCCGGAATGGGTAACGGTCCGCGTCTCCCGTGGTCAGGGTTGCACTGTGTAGACCGGCCCACACTGGTGCCCTCGGGTCGGCGTGACTCGCTGGCCTTTTGCCGTGCCCCCAGCCTGAGGTGCTCCAGCAGCACGCTGCTCTCTAAGACTGCACGCTCTAACTCGCCTATGCTTCGCTCCATTATGGCATCTAGTAGCAGCAATATTTCACTCTAGCTTATCAATAATTCCTAGACCTAAACATAGTTATAACTCATTTGAGAGTCTTACTCTTAGCCTTTCACACGCAAACTGGAAAACTCAAAAACCACTATTATTTGTTATCGTGTACCGTCCTCCAGTCCCTTATTCAGAGTTTTTGATTGAATTTTCTGATTTTCTATCTGATTTAGTGCTTAGTACAGATAAAGTCATTATAGTGGGTGACTTTAACATTCATGTAGATGCTGACAGTAACTGCCTGAGCACTGCGTTTAATTCATTACTAGATTCAATTGGTTTTTCCCAAAATGTAAATAAACCCACTCACTGTTTTAGTCACACATTAGACCTTGTACTTACATATGGCATTGAAACTGATAATTTAATAGTATTTCCTCATAACTCTCTTTTGTCTGACCATTTTCTAATAACATTTGAATTTACAATAACGGACTATACAGCAGTTAGGAAAAAATTCCACTACAGCAGATGTTTATCTGAAAATGCTGTGAATACATTTAAAGAAATTATTTCTTCATCTTTTTCACCACCATGTGTCAATGCTATGGTGAGTAGCCATCTTACTCCTGTACAAATTGATTACTTAGTTGACGATTCTGCAGCCTCATTGCGTATGATACTAGATACAGTTGCCCCTCTGAAAAAGAAGGCAGTGAATCAGAGGAGGCGACCTCCATGGTACAATTCACAAATGCACAGCTTAAAGCAGGCGTCACGAAAATTAGAGAGGAAGTGGCGTTCCACTAATTTAGAAGAATCCCGGTTAGCCTGGAAAAACAGTTTAAAAGTGTACAAAAAAGCTCTCCGTGATGCCAGAACAGCATATTATTCCGCACTAATAGAGGAAAACAAGAACAACCCCCGGTTTCTGTTCAGCACTGTAGCCAGGCTGACTAAGAGCCATAGTTCTGTTGAGCCTAGTATACCCTTAACTTTGAGCAGCAATGACTTTATGACTTTCTTTACTGATAAAATTGCAGCCATTAGGGAAAAGGTTCACCAGATCCTCCCTACAAATATTACAGATAGATCTTCATGTACAACAGCTCTAGAATCCTCAATAAGGCCCCAATCCATCTTAGACTGTTTTTCACCCATAGATCTCACTGAGCTAAGTTCAACTATCGCCTCCTCAAAACTAACAACATGTCTTTTAGACCCTGTTCCAACCAAATTGCTTAAAGATGTTCTACCTTTAATAGACACATTCATATTAGATTTGATTAACTTATCTTTAGAAACTGGCTATGTACCAAAGGCTTATAAAGTTGCTGTAATCAAACCATTACTTAAAAAACCCTGTCTTGATCCAGGTGATTTAGCCAACTATAGACCAATATCAAATCTCCCGTTTATTTCTAAAATCCTGGAAAAAGTAGTTGCAAAAAAATTATGTGATCACCTTTACAGGAATAATTTGTATGAAGACTTTCAGTCAGGATTTAGAGTTCATCACAGTACAGAAACAGCACTAGTAAAAGTCTCCAATGATCTTCTCCTCGCTTCAGATAATGGACTTGTGTCCGTACTCGTCTTACTAGACCTTAGTGCCGCATTTGACACCATTGACCACAACATTTTATTACAGAGACTAGAACATAGATTTGGGATTAAAGGAACCACATTACATTGGTTTAAATCTTATCTGTCAGACAGATTCCAACTTGTTCATGTTAATGATGACTCTTCTTTATGCACCAAAGTTAGCTATGGAGTTCCACAGGGCTCTGTGTTAGGACCAATACTTTTTAATCTGTACATGTCACCTTTAGGCAAAATTATTAGGAAACATTCCATAAACTTCCACTGCTATGCAGATGATACCCAGCTCTATTTATCTGTGAAACCAGAAGATACTAACCAATTAGTCAAACTTGAAGCATGTCTAAAAGACATAAAGACCTGGATGTCCTACAATTTCCTACTTCTAAATTCAGACAAAACTGAAATCATCCTCTTTGGGCCTAAAAACATGAGAAATATGCTGTCTAACAATATAGTTACTTTAGATGACATAACTTTGGCCTCCAGTACTGCGGTGAGGAACCTTGGAGTTATTTTTGACCAGGATTTGGCATTTACGTCACATATAAGACAAATCTCTAGAACAGCCTTCTTCCACCTACGGAACATTGCTAAAATTAGAAGCATCCTGTCTCAAAGTGATGCCGAAAAACTGGTCCATGCATTTGTTACTTCTAGGTTGGACTACTGTAATTCCCTACTTCTGGGGTGTCCTAATAACTCTCTAAAAAGCCTTCAATTAATCCAAAATGCTGCAGCAAGAGTGCTGACTGGATTAGGAAAGAGAGATCATATTTCACCTTCACTAGCTTCTCTTCATTGGGTTCCCATAAAATCTAGAATAGAGTTCAAAACCCTCCTCCTTACATACAAAGCTCTTAATGGTCAAGCTCCATCATATTTAAAAGATCTCATAGTTCTGTATCGCCCGATTAGACCACTTCGATCCCAAAATACAGGCCTACTTGTGGTTCCCAGAGTTTGCAAAAGTAGAATGGGAGGCAGAGCCTTTAGCTATCAAGCTCCTCTCCTGTGGAACCAGCTTCCAATCCAAATTCGGGGAGCAGACACCCTCTCTACTTTTAAGACTAGGCTTAAAACCTTCCTTTTTGATAAAGCTTATAGTTAAACTGCTCACTCAACCTGAACTAGCTTTTCTCTATACATTTACTTGTCACTACTGTATACCATTAATTCTATATCCTACAACCTGCACGATGCTTTGTTGTTGCTTTTTTGTTGTTTTGTTGTTGCTTTTCTTGTTGTTTTGTTGTTGCTTTTTGTTGTTGCTTTTTGTTGTTTTGTTGTTGCTTTTTTGTTGTTTTGTTGTTGCTTTTCGTTGTTGCTTTTCGTTGCTCTTTTCTTTTCTTTCTCCACTTTCCACTCACCCCAACCGGTCAAGGCAGATGGCCGCCCACCCTGAGCCTGGTTCTGCTGGAGGTTTCTCCCATTAAAGGGAGTTTTTCCTCTCCACTGTTGCCTAGGGCTTGCTCAAGGGGGATTTGTTGGGTTGCTTCTACATACTTGTGTAGTCTGGACTTTATTCTGTAAAGTGCCTTGAGATGACTTTGTTGTAAATTGGCGCTATATAAATAAAGTTGAATTGAATTGAATCTACTAGACGATAAATCCCACTTCTGACACCAATGTAGCAACCCACGGTTTATGGGAGCTAACTGTGGGAGGCGGTGAAGCTAAAGCTACAACTCTTGCCTTTTTACAGCTACCTCTCACAACAGAGATAGCTGAGCTTTATTTTGAACACACCCACAAGTAGCCGATCGCCGTGAGGTCCATTCATACACCCATCACCTTCACTCACGGTGCCGGCTAACACATACACTTTACATGGCAAACCTAAACATGTGAACACACCTAATAACACTAACTGTAACGTAATCATTTAACAACATTTAACATTTAAGCAATTAAAGCACAGAACTATTCAGAACACATTTACCCATAATTCCCCCGGGGCAGATTGCATCCGCCCCCACACTAACCCACTTGCTGGGCCGTTACAATATATTACAGGTGAGTGTTTTTAAAATCTATTTTACAATTTAATACTGAAGCATATATATATAAAAAAAGCATAGATTTTTCTTTAACAAATTAAAAACTATATTAAGAGAAGTAAATTTAAAAAGTAAAGTTATATGCGTCTTTTTTAGTTCAGATGCGTACCGGATGAGGCACTAGCGTGTATGATTACAATAGGTGGGTACGACTCAGTCGCTGCTATCAACTTATTTAGAGCATGGTTGGTTTTTTTTCTTGCACTTATACTGTGTTTTTGTCTCTAGCTGAAGAAGTTATAGACAGTCGGGTTGCCCCCCGAGTCACATACGCCCCATTGCACGAATACAGGAGTGTTATAGTAAATAGAGCAGCCTCTGAAAACGGTGTGTACATATCTTAAATATTATTTTATCAGTCTTTTAAAAAATAACTGAAATCCTTCAACACTATGGGATATTCCCCAGTGTTAAAATGAGAAGGCAGGAGGCATGTATGCACAGCTTTTTCAATGCATAAAAAATGTCTATACATATTTCATAAACCGATTTTACAAGTTTTTCTAACATGCACATCATCTTGCATCTTTTAGACCCGCTTGGAGAGTATACTCTAGCGGACGCTGTACCGTCGTTTTCTTCAGGAACCCTACGGAAAGCGGTTTTACTAACAACAACTTTAACAAAGTTGTTAACACTTTAACGTTCACAATCCGGGATTTCGACGGGACCACACATCGATCCCCAAAACCTGACACCAGGCACAATCCCTAGCACAATTTAAAAGAGCGTATTCACACGCAAACGGGTCAGTTGGAAAGCATCCTAAATCAGTCCATTCAGAGGCGGAGTGTAATAAATAAAAACATTGGTGACCTTACACGTGACCACACATCGTTACATATCGTCCGTGATACATAGTGGGTGAGTGGGTGATGGAGTGGCCGTTCAATCAGAGCAGGGTTTATCAAGATTTACTGACCAAATTTTTGCATGTTTATTCCGCGGGAAGTATCAGGGATGTGTTAGAGAGCCAATTGTGTGAATTTGTAAGAACGTATGAAACAGGACTGGATGCCATGGTTACAGAGGGTGATCAAAAGTGGTGAGGTCTCAGACAGCCAGATGCTCGAGTGTGCAATGCAGTACGAGAGAGCAAACCCTGACGGAGCAAATATCAGCCAGTCAGAAGGGGGGGACAATGGGTTGTGTGGTCATAGGATACAGATAAGAGAGATTAGAGAGATACCAATATTTAATTCTGTGGAGTTCTGTCAGCATGTGGACTTGTGTGATATTGATTTAAGCAACTTGCAGGATGTACCAAATAGGACTAGAAACTTGTTAACAGATGTGATAAACAGCGCATTGCACAATTCGCCAGCAGATAATTGTTTAAATGTGGTCTTGACAGGTCCTTGAGTGGCGAGTGCTGTTCAAACTGTATTATGCGCCAGTGATCAGTATTATTCAGACATGTTTCTGGAACATATTGCCCAGGTGATGCAAGGTAATGACTGACAGTTAGTTGGAATTTGTTGTTACCGTAGCTCGTAATAAGCTCGTGCACATCTAAATTTAGGAAACATCCCATATGATGATATAATTAGGAAAAAAACATGTTTTCTCTTCATACCCAGAGATACCATTGAAAACAACTTGTGCTTTTCACAGTCTCTGGCATTGGAGTGGTATGGGTCTGTCAGTGAAGAGATTTTTGAATTTCAATAAGGACTGAGAGTCTATGCTGTGAATGATGTGGAAGTGCTGCGTCAGGCATGTCTGATCTATTGTGACACTTTTATCAAGTGTACAGAACTGGATCCATTAAACTTCACCACACTGGCATCCAGCTGCATGGGGGTTTTCAAGACACACTTTCTCCCCAAAGACACCGTAGCTTTGAGAAACATGTGTTATGAGTTTGCAGGATGCATATTTCATGGATGTACAAAGTGTACAAATCAGGCAGAGTTGAACCCTCTTAGTAAGCTCCCAAAGAGCATGCTCTACCACCAATTTAATGAGAAGCTTATGGCCTTGAGGAGGCAGCACGGGGTTGCATGTTGTTGTGATTTGGGATCATGGCAGGCAGCATGCTCATTTTCTTGTCGTTTAAGTGGTTGCATGAAAAGACACCCAAGGAATCAGCCTCTTTGCTGGTTATCCTTTTAAGAACACTCGTCAGTTCTATAGTATTCATGACGTCTAATAAAAGTCCATCAAAATCTGTCTACTTGCAGACACTTCCAGAATCGAGTCATACACAGAATATATGAGATGTTTCTGCTCATGGTTTTAGTTAACGAGTGGAGCAGTCTTATCACCTGGTGTAAGGCATATCACTGACTGCCGTTTATTTTAGTATTGTTGTATGTTGTGGTTTTAATTTGTTATGTTGTTTTTGGATTTGGTTTGAGTTTTAACTTTTCTTTTTTTCTAGTACTGCGGCAGGGTGGGGCCCCAGATATGGTTATGGCTAGTATATTGGGAGTTCACTCACCATTTTACTGCATGCTCGGTGTTTGTATGGCTTGTTGTCTTTCTATTTAATATGGTTTCGGTTTGTTGTGGGGTTACTTCACATTTAGGATACTCCCAGCCCCCTGCCAGTGGGTGGTTCATCTCCCGGCCATAGTATGATTATTTGTCTTATTCTTTTCCTTTTAATTTTAGGATTTTAATATTGTTTTGTTTTTATTAAATAGCCATTATGGCAGTTAACCCACACTGACTGTTCTGGCCTCTTTATTGAAGCCCCTGTGCCTGGCTTGTGTATTTAATCTTGATTGTGTATCTTAGGATGCTCAAGGTCACAAGAACTAACGTGAGAAACAAGAGGGGAGCGCAATTTACCAAAAATTAATACAACAAAGGCTCAGGGATAATAGGGCTGGGACAAGAAAGAACAAAATCTAAATGAACACAGG